>NW_011889324.1:1226110-1231008 GCF_000151845.1 Pteropus vampyrus | reverse complement strand
TCTCTCTCTCTCTCTCTCTCTCCTGCCACCCCCCACACTCACATATCCTGCACACACTTCAAAGGAAATTGTAACACAATAGTCCATAGTGACATCCACTGGTAGGGAGCAGATCTTAATGCCACAGCAGTCTCACATTAGAGGGAAACACCATCAACTCCAGAAGATGGCTATTTTTACTGAAACATCTGGATGCAAAGTCCTGTCCCTCTTTGGGATATTTGGTCTCTACCTCACCAACTGACCAGATATTTGAAAACGTACAGATGACTAGTAGAATTTTACTTTACATAGCCAGATATTTGGGGACTGGACACAACATAAGCAAAGAACACACTAAAAAACAAAACAAAACAAAACAAAACAAAAAAACAGTAATCACTTGCTTTCTTTCCCACCTATTCCTGCTCTCTCTTCCCTCCAACTCTGTTTCCTACCTTAGACTCCCACTCGCAGGCTCTCTTCACACTTTATCTCTACAATAAGACAGAGCAGTTGACAGCACTCCCTCTCCTTTTAGTATCTGTCCCCAAAACACTGTGCCCCAGAAATCAAGTAGTGATACTTGGTGGTTCTGCTTAAATTCAGTCCTTCTCTCTCTCTCTCTCTCTCTCTCTCTCTCTCCCCCCACTCCTTCCCTGTCAATATCCTGCTCTGTGAGTCTGAACAAATCCCTTTGCATCTCTGGGCCTCCATTTCATCATCTACTGTAGGGCAATCTATCAAGGTAACTGATTGCAAGGGTCAAAAGAGACAATAGTTGTGAAGGTGCTTCAAAAAATGCGGAAGTGCTCTCCAAGTATACAGTATTCTTTTTATTAGTGGCTTGGAAGAGGGTAATGCACCTCCCAGAGCATCAAATTTTCAACCAAAGAGAGACTTAAGCAATTCATGGAAAATAAAATCAACTTAAGAACTGCTATGTATACCCTTCTACCCAGCCACTATCATCCACATTATCACCCTGCTACCCTGAGATATTTCAATAGCCAGCAAACATCAGACCGCATAGTATTTCTTAAAAAAAATGCTTCCATTTGAAAACATTCATTCCTGGTAAAGGGAAACAGAGCTAATTCAAATGTATGGTTAATTCCTGAAATGTTCATTATTACTGACAGTTTCAAGTTCCTCATTTGTCAAATGTCACCATAAGAACTACCAAGAAATGACAAGTGGATTTTTAATTTTTTTGTTTGTCTTTTTTTTTAATCAACCCGTTCATATTCTCAGCAAAACATACATATGACCAAAGAAAATGCAAAATGGGGCTTTAGAAGGCTGAGTCACTCTCACACTGGGAAATTGGCCCCTGAGCATTCTAGGGTTCACACTATTTAAAATCACTTGTTGACTCTTTGCCACTTTAACTGGAATATAGGTACCACTGGCTGGCAAGCATCATATTTGCAGAAAGTACAGCAAATTAATATTATGCCAAAATACCATACAAGGATTTCAAAGGTTCAGACTCCTTGAACTTTCACTTCCAACATCCACCCCTACAAAGGCCCAGTATGTTGGATTACAATTTGACCCAAGAAGCACTGGTAGCAAACCTTGATTATGGAAATAGGCTTAGGCAGAGAAGTTCTCCCCACCCCTGCCAGGAAATGTGCCAGCTCAGAGACCTATAGGGTCCAGGGAGTAGCATGGGAAAGAAGTCTGGGAGGACCTCACACAGCCATTTAGCTGCACTCACCTCGGGCAGAGGCACACCATTGATGATCAGGTCTGGCTGCTGGGGCCCCTGGCTGTTGAAAGAGTGATGGTAGATGTGGTTGGCGCTGGTATTGCGGGTATTCTGGTTCTCCACATTCAGGAAAGTGCTCTCAGAGCGGCGGCAACCCAGGGGCAGCGTCTGCTGGTGGTAGTCGAAATAGTTGAGGGACGAGGTCAGGGAGGAGCAGCTGACAACGTTCATCTTGTCTGTCTCCTCCACATCCCGGGGTACCAGGCGGATGTCATTCTTACTGATTTTTTTCTTCTTGCTTGATTTCTTTTGATGCCCATAGGAGTACTCAGCGATTCTATGTGACAGAAAAGGCAGCATGTATCGCTAACGCCCTCCCAAACCATGCATTGATTAATAAACATTAAGCACCCTAGAGAGTTGCATTCCATATCCACTCCAGTTTTTCATTTGGGAGCATTACATCATCAGGTTTCTCCCTATGTTTTCTACATGTGAAAAGAAGCCGAGGGCCATAAAATTTTCAAATTAAACATAGTAACCGCCCACTCAACCCCCCAAAAAAGTTTATGTACACTGGATTTGGAATTCCTTATTGTGAGTGACCATTTAGCAAGGGTGGGGTGATGGGGAAAGTTGAGCCTATGGGAGAGAAAGCATTAAAATGCTCAAATCTGTAGCTTCCCTGGAACCCAAAGGAACTCCTGGGTGAAGCAATTCCTAATTAAATAGAAGAGGAGATAGAAGAAAATAAATAACAACCCCCTTTCCAGTTTCTCCAGGCATTTGCCAGGTGGGAAACACCCTCAATCAGGTTTCTCTATGACTGACCTAATGAGTTTGGGACTGGAGTAGGAGACCAGACCCCGTCCTTTGACACATCCTCACCTCCTCTCCTCCACACTCTCCTTTTCCCTGCCCTAGCCCTGCTCCCTTCTATTCTCTACCCCACCCACCCCTCTCCTAGAGAAATCTCATAGCCAAACCCATCCGAATGAGGGAAAATTCCTCTTTACTTCTTTCCCCTTAGGCTCATTTTCTCCTCAGCTTTTTTGTCTTGCTCCTTACTAAGGGGAGAAACCGAGATGTAATGCAGACACTTGCTGTTTTGTTCTTTTTTAAAACAGCCAAGGAGACAAGTGATGGTTAAACAATTACTGCAAAGGAATTTAAAGGTTAGTGCATTCAGCATTCTTTTCCCATTCAGGTGCACCTACAAGCAGCTGTGCTGCAACTCGAACATGAAGAACTCAATTTAATTAACACTGACACAGACCCAGCAACATGCACCAAAGACATCAAGCATTAAGAGACTTGTCAAAAGAAATACATTAAAATGTAGCCAGATTCTCAAAGTCATTTATTATTTTGCACACAAATGATTCAGCCTATCGTTTGGGAATTCAATTTCTGGGCAATAATCAGCAAAACAATAGGGTTAATAAATAATACAGGTTGATCTTTACAAGGGAAAGACTGTGCCTGTATTCTCACTCGACAAAACTAATTGTCTGAAGCAAAAAGGGAGCCCAATTCAAGCAGCGATTGCAGATCATCTAGCAAGTCTCATAAATGCTTGCATTTGTGGAAGAGACTCTGCAGAGGCTGAGAGCAAGAAACCTCTGCCTAGTACATAGAAAGACAGGCTCTTGAACTTTAAGTTTCTCAAAAGTCTGAGCAGACTGGGAGATTGCATATCTCCAGAAGCAAATTCTTGCTCTGTCCCCAGGATCTTCCAAGAACTGAGCAGTTACGTTCCCCTCCCCTTTGGCTCTGCGCTCAAGCCAAGACTTGCAGTGATGGCAAGCTGATGCTAAGGCATAGGAGAAGATAAAATCCCAAAGATCCCAGGACAGGGGTTGATTTTCTTTTCTAATCTGTTTACAGAATCAATGGGAAGTCCTAATCATTTTGTTTACCCATGATGGGTAAGATTGGCAATGCCCTGTCTAATTATTCAGCTGAGGCATTCATTATGCAGCCTTGTCTGCATTGACCAATTATTTAATTAAACTGTACTTCATTAATCCCAGACCATCACAAGGAACAGAGTTCTTTACAAAATATACATGTGAGTGAAGTTAGAGAGCACTGAGATTTTTTTTTTTTCAATTTAAATTCTTTCCTCCCTGTTTAATGATCTTCCTGGCAAGCTCTAGAAAAAATCTCTCACTTCTAGTCATACATCACCAAGAGGTGGTAAAGGCTTCAATCTCTTTATTTCAGGTTGATTTCTTCTTCATCAAGAAAAGGGTCTTATGCATTTACTTTATGCTGAGGAAATGACTTAAAAAGAGCCCTCTCTACCATTATCTCATATAAATAAATTTTTATAGATCCTGCATTTTTCTCTTATAAAAATAGCCACTGGCAGTTGCAGGTTTCAAAGGTAAGAGTAATATTAATTTCCATTTCTCTCATCTGAAATGACTTGGAGCTGAAGGGAGGAAAAGTCACGGCCATTTCACTAGTAACAGGATTAAAGCATTTATGAGGCATTGCAGCTGCTCTTTTATGGCACCTGATTGATATTCATGTGTGGTTAGCATTTGTCTACTAACTTGTGTAATGCAGAGAATAGTAAAAGGGAAACAATAATTGCATGGCTGTTACATATTCAGGGGGCTCTGATTCACAGAAGTGTGTATTTCAGATGTCAAATACAAATCGGACCTACGGGAACATATTTTGATTGATTAACATGCAAGCACAGATGGCACAAAAGACACACTAGATGTGTAGGTGTGTTGAAAGCACACACACACCTTGGTTCGAAATAGCAGCATCATTCATTTTCAGCGAACTAAAGAAGCAACTTTTTTCCAACCGTTTCGATGAGACACTGCTGGAAAAAATTACATGTATTATCCTAAATTGGATTCTAGAAATACTTAGACTTATTCGTTCTACCCACTTGTGAGGAAGAGCTTCAGCAAGACCCTCGAATATGCTTATGAGGAAATCTTTTATTTGTTGTTGTTATGAAACAGTAGTGTAATTAATTCCAGTTTCCATATTTCTATTCTCTCTCTCTCTCTCTCTCTCTCTCTCTCTCTCTCTCTCTCTCTCTCTCTCCCTCTCTCTCCCATCCCTCCTGGCCACCCACCCTTTCTTCATATTCAATCGCTCCCATTTAGTGAATCGTCCATCTTTCCCTAATGACTTAAAATGCCTTCTAATTCTGGAATCTGCTTTCTGTTTCATT
>NW_011889324.1:1220832-1225508 GCF_000151845.1 Pteropus vampyrus | reverse complement strand
TCTCTCTCTCTCTCTCTCTCTCTCTCTCTCTCTCTCTCTCTCCCCTCTCCCTCCCTCCGTCCTTCCCTTTCCCTCCCTCTCCCTCCCTCTGTCCTTCCCTTTCCCTCCCTCTCTCTCTTTTTCTCATTTTTTTTCTGTCACAACTTCATGGAGGCAGCTATGCAATTTTTAAAATGATAATTGCTTTTCTGCTCATCATCATTATGTGACAGAATCCATTCAAACAGAAAATGATTGTCTTCCAGCAAATTGTCAGATCAAAAGAATTGATCAACTTGGACTGCCATAAACTCCCCCTCCAAAAAGAAGCATTGTAGGTGCATGCATGCCTTTAAATTAAAAAAATTAAAAAAAAAAAAAACGCATTGGGATTTTCACACAGAGACTTAGATACACCTTATTCATCCAAGACAAAGAAGGAAAAAAAGAAAAGTTGGCTCTACCTGCAGTTGTAGGTCCTGATCTCTTTGTTGTCTCGCTTGCACTTGATTGCCACGAAGATCATAGTGACAAAGAGGATGCCGGCAATGGAGCCCAAGGCGATAATGAAAATCAGGGACAAGTTCACCGAGCCCATTGACTCTTGGGCGTCGAGAGCAGGGGAGAGGTAGATCAGGACGAGCGCAGAGGCCGACAGAGACGTCTTGCCGTGATCGTGGGCCACCACAATAAGTTCATAGGAAGCCTTGGAGTTCTCGCCGAAGGTGCGAGTGGTTCTGACTTCGCCATTGACCTGGTCTATTTCAAAAAAGCCGCGATCACCCTCGGTCATGTCGTAAGTGACCCGGCCGTTTTCTCCTTCGTCGTAGTCGTCTGCTTTGACTACTGTTACCAGATACCCTATGCCGGAGTTGCGGGGGATGTAGACCTCGGCGGTGCCATTGATCAGTGGTGGGGCTGTGATGACTGGAGTATTGTCATTGACGTCAACGATGATTACCCGAACCGTAGCATTACTCTGCAGCGAGGGCAGGCCGCCATCCTTGGCCAGCACCTTGAATTCGAATGCCTTGGTCTGCTCGTGGTTGAAGGATCGCAGCGCATAGATGTCACCCGAGTTGGGGTTGATGGAGACATAGGTGAAGACAGGCATGTCCCGCACCTGTGACGGCACTATCTGGTAGGAGACACTGCCATTGAGACCCAGGTCGGGGTCTCTGGCAGACACAGAGAGCAGATAGGCGCCGGGCGTGTTGTTTTCCTGCACAATGACCTGATAGTAGGGCTTAGAGAAGTGCGGGTGGTTGTCGTTCTCGTCGGTGATGCGCACAGTGAAGGACTTGGCACTCTGAAGCATGGGCACGCCGCCGTCGCGCGCCTGGATGGTGAGGTTATACTGGTCGTGCTGCTCGCGGTCCAGCCGCCCGTCTACCAAGATAGTGGAGAAGCTCTCATATTCCTGCAGCCGAAAGGGCACGTTGCCAAGCAAACGGCACTGCACACGCCCATTGAGGCCGGAATCGCGATCAGACACCCGAACCAGAGCAATCACGTAGCCCGGGGGGGCGCTCTCGCTCACCTCCACCAGCTCGCTGTTGACCGACAGCAGGTTGATGACTGGTGGGTTGTCATTGGTGTCCAGAACGCTGACAGTGACCTTGCAATGTGCTGGAATGGAGTTGGGCCCCAGGTCCTTGGCCTGAACGTCCAGTTCGTACACGTGGCCCTCTTCGTAGTCTAGGGCACCGGTGACCGTGACCAGGCCACTGTGAGGGTCAATTTGGAAAAGCTCACGTGTGCGGTCATTAACATAGCCATAGAAGGAATAGACCACCTGGCCATTGGTGCCTTCGTCTGGGTCGCTGGCGTTGAGGCGGATGACGGGAGTGTTTGGAGGTGAGTTCTCTGGCACGCTCACCGAATAGGTGGACTCGCCAAACACTGGGTTGTTGTCATTGGAGTCGGTCACCTTGATGCTGAGGCCAACAGTGCCCAGGTGCGGCGGCTCACCACCGTCGAGAGCAGTGATGCGAAAGCTATAGTGCGACTGCGTCTCACGGTCCAGGCTCTTCTCCACCACTAGTTCGGCAAAGCGTGACCCGTCGCCGCGGGTCTTAATTTCCAAGCCAAACAGCTCATTAGGTGTGAGCTCGTAGGTCTGCACGCCAAAGCTGCCTGAGTCCGGGTCGTAGGCACTGTCCAGCGGAATGCGTGTGCCGGGGCTTGCCGCCTCCGAGATCTCCAATTCTATCTGTGCCGCTGGGAAGCTGGGCGCGTTGTCGTTCAAGTCCTTGATTTCCACCTTAATCACGCAGATTTCCATTGAGCTGGACATGACCTCGAGTGAGATGATGCACTTGGGGCTCTGGCGGCACAGCAGGTCGCGATCGATCTTCTGCTTGGTGACCAGCAGGCCCGAGCTGGGGTTGATGTCCACTAGGTGCGGAGCCGAGTTGGACACTACACGGAAGGCAGAGGCTTGCCGTGGGTCCAGCGCGAAGCCCGCCTCGCGCGCGTCCTTGGCCACGTTGGCGATCACGGTCCCGGCGCGCTGCTCCTCTTCTACCGAGTACTTGAGGTTAATGAGGGCAGCCGCCTGCGTCCACAGTACGGCCAACAGCAGCAGCACCGGCAGCAGGAGCGACTCCATGGCTGCGCGGGGCTCTGCTTGGCCTCGCCTCTCCACACCCCTCCGAAGCCGCCGCCGCCGCCGCTCCAGCTTCCCGCTGACTCGGGCCGCCTGTTGCGCACGCCCCGGGGCCCCAGAGGCCACGGGAGGAGTCCCACCCAGGGCGGCCCGGCGGCGCGGGGGAGACACCCGCACTGGCTCCAATGTTGAAGTTGGGACAGACTCTGCGAGGGCTCGCAGTGGACCTGGAGGCTCCGGGGGACCCAGGGAGCGGCGCGCGGCCCCGAGCCCCCTCCCTCCAGCCCGGCTACTCAGTTTTCTCCCTTCAAAGTTAGCCGGGAGCAACTGGCCGCAGCGCCGCAGGGCTGCGGGTCCAACGGCGTCTGAGCTGCGGGGTTTACGTGCGGCTGAGTCCGGACCGCACTTGGGGCAAAGGCTAGGAGCACCGCGGGGGTGCAGCCTCTCAGGCACTAACCGGCTCGCCGCAGCGTACCGGCACTGGGGCTGGCGAGCGCGTTGTCTGTGCACCTGGCATGCGCAAGGACCTCCCCCCAGCGCTCCTGGCTCACTGCGGAGAGAGGACCCGCCTGGAACGCGCCCTCCAGGGTCTGGGGGGGGCACAGTGTCCTTTTTTGAGGCCTGTTTGGGGTCGCAGGCGGGAGTTTGAGTTGCTGTCAAGCGCTGCAGGCGCTGGGGTATCTGACTGAGCCGGATGGCAGTCCCGGGGCCGGCAGGGGAAGGGGGAGGGGAAAGAGGCAGCCGAAACAGGAGCGTGCTCCTTCGTGCTAAGGTTAGCTTTGGAAGGCTTGAGGGGCGCGGCTGTCCAGGATCTGAGGTGGGCGTTGAGTCCCCACCACAGATCAATTGGACTGCGGGCGTTCGCGTCTCAAAATATGAAGTTACCAACGCAGCCCGAACCTCCAAATCAAGTTTGTGAAAACCGGGCAATGGCAATTTGTCCAAGAAAATCGAAGTCCCGGTTTTTCCAATGTCCAGAGGGGTGGGGGCGGGGAATGGGGAGGAGGAGAGGGGAAGCGACAACAGTACCGGCCAGGAGAGGCTGGGCCGCCGCCGTGGGTACGGGGGCTTCTCCTCCTCCCTGGGAATGGACCGGGGTGTCGCTCCGAGGAATGCCGCCGTCGCCGCCGCGAGAGGAAGCCCTCCTAGCTCAGTCGCATGTTGCTGGGGACCGCTTCATCAGCTGCCACGATCAACGGTTATGTCGACGCCAAAGTTTACTTGCCGGAGCGTCTTGATTCCATCTTCCCAGAGAGGCGCTGGCCACGCTGCGTTAGGCTCCCTCCTTCCCCGGCGCTCTCGCACTCGGGAGGTCTGTCTCGCTCTCTTTCTGCCTCGGGTGGTGTATGAATGTGTGAGCGAGAGGAAGAGCGTGCGATGTGGAGTATGAGCAAGCAGGGGTGGGAGGTTTCGGATCTGCGATGAATCCGCTCAGCCGGAATGCCGCGGAGAGCAACGCGCCAAAGGCCAGCGCGGGGCTAGGGACGCGGCTGCCAGTGCCCCCAGGGCAAGCCCGGCATGGTGTGCGAGAGCTGTGCTGCCTTCTGTGCCCGTTCGTCAGTCTCCTCTATGCGCCCGCCGCTGCCACTACTGCTGCTGCTGCTCCTCCGGTTGCCGCAAACTACTGATGGTGGAGTCTGGAGAAAGAGAGAGCAGGAGCTGCTGAGATGGGCTACGCCAAGCTCTAGCCAATCACAGCGGCGCCCAGCGGGCCCTGGAATTGGGGCGGGGCCAAGGCGCGGGGGGCGGGGTGGGGCAGGGCCAGCCGGAAACTTACACACTGGCGGGACCAACTGGTACCCCGGTCCGCACAACCCAGGCGGGAGGCTGGAGAGGCCAGGCTGGCAGGCCAGGCAAGGGCAAGAAGGCAGGGTAGAGCGGGGAGGGTGTGTGCTAACACTGCAGCTGAACCTTCCTAGGAACTGTGTGCATCTCGTGTTTGTAGAGATTGCAGGAAAGATGAAGAGGAATTGATTCTCACCGTGTTTATCCCCCTCACATATCTTCATATCTTGACTATAATGTTCATATTCATATTCATTCTCATTCTCTCTCTCTCTCTCTCTCTCTCTCTCTCTCTCTCTCTCTC
>NW_011889324.1:1192151-1220782 GCF_000151845.1 Pteropus vampyrus | reverse complement strand
CTCTCCTCTCCTCTCCTCTCCTCTCCCTCCCTTTCCCTTTGTCTCTTCACCCTGGGTTTGTCTGTCTCTCTGTCTTCGTCTCTTCTCCTTCCCGGGTAGTGAAAGCGCCCTCGAGGTGGTTATTTATCCAGATTTTAGCGGGTGAGTCTTCACTTAAGCTGACAATCACGGCAGCTACCCTCCCGGACCATCAACCCCCATCCCTCCTTATGGGCAGATGCAGCACTCTCCCATCCCTGCACACTCCAGTAGGGCCTCTGGCCCCGTTCAGTTCTCTCTTGTCTGTTGCTTGTTAATCAAATGGGATCTCTGGAGCTGGGACTGAGCCGCCGAGAAGGCTTGACACATTTCGTTGCCTCTCACCTCACCCTGTTGGAGAATTCAGCTCCCTATAAATTGTACGTTTGAGAAGAGCTGATGTAGTGGACGCCGCCGCGCCACTCCAGGAGAGCTGCGAGCTCGGAGAGAGCTGCTGGGCGGTCGCGCAGTCCGCATAGGTTGCCCGCAGCTGATGTCCGCACTGTGTGCGGGGCGCCCCAGCCTTCCCGCGGGGCCTCGGTCTCAAGGGGCTGCCAGCTCCACTCGGGTGATAGTGGTGGCAGCAACGTTTGCCAGTGCTGGGAAGTTGGAGGCCAGAGTGGCTGGGCTGACATTAAACTCCTCCGCTTGCCTTCCCGACTGAAGGCGCCCTGGGGACCGAGAGGGACTCCTCCCCACCCAATACAGAGGCTCTTAATTAAGGTCACCGGCTGGAGGAATCAAAAGCACCCCGTTGAACAAATTTTTTTGTTTGTTTGTTTGTTTGGGGGTTTTTTGTGTGTTTCTTTTTGTGGTTTTTGTTTGTTTGTTTTTTGTTTGTTTGTTTGTTTTTAATCATAGATTGGGAGTGGAGGGGACCGGCCTCTGAATTCACAATTCTTGTAAAGGTAAACCTCCCTTCTGAGTGAGTCGTGTCGTATATTTGGGAGTCTTGGGTGAGCAAACTCATAATTAGCCCAGCGACATTGTCCTGAGCCTTAATTAAAATGAGACTCACTTTTGCCCTTTAAAAAAAAAGAAAAAAGAAAAGAAAAAAGTCATTTGAACACATAGGTTTTCTCAAAACTGCCATCTTCTTGCAGAGAGCAACCGAGCTGCTTTAAAAAAAAAAAATTCTCTGTCCAAGAGGAGCTAGTTTAGCAGCCTTTACCTTGGCGGGCGGAGGGGAAAGACAGCTTCCTCCTACAAAAAGGAATTATTTCGGGAGTGAGATTGCAATCCCCTGAACGTGCATCTGAGACCTAGGGGAGGGCGCGGGGAGTCTGATCCATGTTCTGCGTGGAGGTCGTTTCATTCTTTCCTATTAGGATGCAATTTACTCAGAGCATCACGGAGAAAATCGAAGCATCTGCGATGGGTATCATTTAATTTTGGTCATTTAGAGATGCGGATGGACAGCAGAGTTGGCCCGTCCGGTTTTCTGCAGACCTTGTTGGAAAAATGGGCAAGTAGTGGAGGAGAGTGACAACATGGCAGGCAGCGCCGGCTCGCTTCGTGGGCTCCACAAAGAGAAGGGCTCCATCTGATTTATCACAGTTATTTACCTTTGATGTCAATGAATGAGAATGAAGTGCATCTTGGTCTAATTAAAAAGATCTAAAAAGGCATTTGAAATGGGTTTGCTATCTGATCACGGGATGTGAGTTCGGCATTTGACAGCTTTCTAAAATATTGCGTGGACTATTAAACAAAACAATTAGCAGCATGCTAAAATGTTTGCATGCTATGCTTAGAAGCTTTTAGCTGTAAAGTTTAAGGCGATCTGTTCCCTTTTCAGTTAAAAAAGGATGATGCTGCTTCCTTGTGGCGAAGGCTGTCAGGAACCCGCTGATCAATAAAAGTAAACTGGCGCCTCCACGGCTTGATTGAGCGGGAGCAAAGAGTCTGAGAAGTAGTCTCGGCCATTAACAATCCCCCAGGTAAGGAGAAATTGAAGAATTACTCAGGTAAAATGATTAACGTTGCCGCAGCATCTGAAAAGATTCACACAAGATAAGAAGGCTGCGGACCGCTTACCTTGGGGAGTGCTAATAGAATGTCTATATTCTGCTGTCTTTTAAAGATAAATAGGAGAATTCAATTCATGTACAATGTCATTACCTTTGTAAGTGCAATCACATTGTAAAGACATGTTCAGCATTTGCAAAGACAAACATGCTCTTGGCTAAAGAGATGACACAGGTTTCCCTGCTTCCTGCTCACTGTTCACACTCTAGGTGTTCCTCCTTTCCATGCAGAGCACTCCAAATACTTCCAGCTATACCAAACCACTTTTACAAAAGCTAGATATTATGGGAGGCAGGGGCATGTGCCTCTGCTTCTCTTCTTTCCCATCACCCTCAAGCTCAAAGTGAAAGTTACAACTCCCTTCTAAAAAATAGCTCTCCCATCCCCCCACCAAGTCTATTTCTATTTTCCAGTAGGCACACTTAATCATTATACTCCAAAAAAATGCTATTGAGTAAATGAGTGGCTGAAAACACATTCATAATCAGGAATTTATTAGTTAACTAAATAAAACCATTCTGCATGAGGATAATAAAAACAAAAAGAAAGTTCTCACTCAGCTTCCTTTTACTTCAATCCTGAAGAAAGCACTGCCTGCTCAGCCTCTTTAGAGACACAAGAGGGACATCTAGTGACCATCTTCAGTATTTTTGATCCAATCTTCATTAAGAAACAGCAGGCCCTGGGTACCAACTACAGTGCTGGACAGCCAGGGCCAGCTCTCTGGGTCAAAGCAGCAATTTGGGTTACTGAGACCAGAATCAAAACTGATATTATTTTATCTTTAAAATTTCAGGCATGCCACAGAAATATGTTAAATGGCAAAGGAAGAAGACCAAATGGGCATAAGTATAGGGTAAAAGGTTTCGTTCAAAAAGGTTAAAATTGATGGTTGGAACTAAGAAACCAGAATATGAGGACTACAGCACTGACAAGTTTAAGAGAGCTTTCTGAGATGTGTTTTCTAAAATGTTTGCTTCATGATCCAAAGAGATTAGTCTTCAAATAACTCCATTCTCTCTCTCTCCCTTCTAACCCTCGCCACAATCCTGCTACAGAAAACTGGATTATCTTCTAGCTTGGCTTTTGTCGCATCTCATGGGCATTCCATTCTACTTAACTAATTTGACCAATTGCCTGATAAGGTTCTCTTAGAAAGAAGCTCGATTTAAAAATAACCAAAGTCAAACTTTTCCAGCCTGCAAATCAGATTTCTTTATTTACATTACAATGTCTAGAGTAGAGAGAATCAAAGAATGAAAATGGAGGAAACAGCACAAACCTGGAAAGTGTCATTATTAAAGTCATCATCTTATTTAATTTTTACAATATCCCTGGGAGATAAAGAGACTTTGCAAATGTGGAAGCAGAGTTGCAGAGAAGTTCAATGATTTTCCAAAATGACCTCATTACATAAAACTTAACCACTTCCCTCATGAAATGAACAAGTTCTGGCTATGTGCCCAGTTTTGTGTTGACAGAGAATTTTTTTTTATGTGCCCAGTATTGTATTAGGGATGGAGAATGTTTGTTTTAAAAAGATAGTCTTTGCCCTCTTGAAGTTGATTACTTCGTTGATTAATTTAATAGCAGTGTGTAATTTTATGGACTATAGATTTTGTTAGAGGAGGAACTAGGATGAGGTATATCATGTTGTTCCCGCCTATCCAAAGGATAGCGGTGACAGCCAGGGAGCTGTAGCAGAAAAACAAATACAGAAGAAAGTGTTTCTTAAGTGCTAAAATTGTTTGCCATGGCCCTGATGCCTACCTTTTCCAAGAAATGCAAGAGAGATCGAGGACAGTGGTAAAAAAGAGACAAAAAGCTATTAATCACTCCAAGCCTTTCCATTTTGACAAAGCCAGCAACTCTAAACAAATTATGCCTAAGCCCCCCTCCAGGCTTATCCCCTACCTTTAGGAATGGCACTTCCCACAGGGCCAAACCCTTGATGCCGCAAAACTCATAACTGGCCCTAAATAAACATACACCATGGGGACCATTTAATTAGCAAAGGCTAAATCAGCAGATACATTTCAATAAATGACATTGCTCTCTAACACCTTCTATACTACCCTGCAGTGACTACCTGTGATGTTTTGACAGCACCATTTGGGCTTATGGCATTATTACCTCAACCTTTTCAAGTGAGTTTCTTTTTGAGTGGATCCCGAACACTACTTTCCTAGGTGCAAACTCATGCCAACTGCTATCGTTCCCCACCACTACCACTTTAGAAAACAAAAAGCTCTCCCTTCAAAGGCATTCTGATCAGATCATGTCCAGCCTTCCCACTTCGGCCTTTCTCATTCCAAAGGAGAGTGACATTCCACTTCCCCCAGAGGAAATGTCTTCTTGACAACTTGGAGGAAAAAAACTAACACCAAATAAAAGATCTCAAAAGCCAATTGAAATATGAAATGAATGCTAAAAAAGAGGATATAAATGAAAGTGTAGAGACTAGGGTGCCCTCTTTTAGTCCAAACCATTTTTTTTTTTTACAATGCTTCTCTCAAACTCTTGTTCTGCAACCTAGTAGGTAGATCTTAGGGACCCCTATATCATGTGTAAATTCTTCAGATTAGAGTTCTAGATAAGGGCTTGGCTTTTGACTCCCAGCCTAGACTTCTCTCACAGTCTCTTCTGCTATTTCTGGACTGGTTCAAGTGGAACAGGAAAAGAGGCAGGAATATCGCTGGAAGTAATGAGTGAGGATACTAAAAGACTCCTGACCAAAGTATCAGCCCTACAGGATGGGTCTTGAAGATCAGCTCTCCAAATTAAAAAAAAAAAAAAAGTCTATCTGGTTGTCTGGTCTTATAGGAGGCTGAGTTCTTTTTAGAGATGTCCACAGGACTAGAAAAACAAACTAGACCTTTCAAGACTTCAAAATATATGGTGATGCAGCTGGGGTGACTACTCCATGCTACAGCACCCTTTCGCATTAAGTTCAAACACACAGTAGCCAAAGAGCTGATGAGAAGTAGAACATAAACGATAGAAGTCAAACTGATGAACCAACTTCCTGGGCTTCTCTAGGTATCTTGGGCAAAAGATGATCTTAGTTGAGGACACCAGATCTGTTAGATACTCTTTAGTTCTCGATACTCAGACTGGGCTTAGGTTCCCTCTTGGTTCACCTAAAACTTCTCCCAAAACTCAGGAGAAACATTCTGTAGCTCCCTGGGAGTTCTAGCTGCTCCGCTGACTGATTTTTCAATGAACTAAGAAACTTACTAGTTGGTTAATGTCAACTAAAGAAGGAAAGAAAGAAAACTAATATAAATGAAGAATTGTCAGTTTGACAGTTGCAGTTACATTACCTGGGCCAAATGTAAGTACCAAAGACATGTCACTTATGCCACTAACAGGACAATGCACAGTATCTGTTCAGGTTGACAAGCCCTGGGGCAGAGAAGAATAAACTGAAGAGGGAGATCCCAGAAGGAAGCAGAGAGAGCACCACAAAGGGGACAGATAGAGCACAAGTGACAGAAAAATCATTTTATCGGCAGAGAAAAACAATGGCTTGCCAGCTAGGAAAGCATCCCAATTAGAGGTTCAAGAAATCGCATATTGGTGCACTGGATTTGGGGAAGGGAAGCATATTAGTTTGTGTCTGTTGCCTACAGCTGGGGCCAGAATGGCCATAGAGAACCTATGACCTTTCTTCCAAAAGCTGGGAGTTGGGAGGGGTAAGGAAAGAGAGTGTCCTGTATCACAAGAGAAACCAGCTGGGCTAGGCTGGGTTGGTCTCTTTCAACAAAGATCACAAAATGCAGCAATATCAGTACCAGGCAATATCCACTCTGGGATAGCAGCCTAGGCAGTAGTGATCAAATTAATTCTCATGCCTAATGATGGGTTGGTGAGAGAACTAACAGTTTTAGAAGGGAGTGGGCCCAGCTTGAGGTCCTTGCAGCTCTGCGTGTTCTCAGCCCTGGGAAATGGAGAAACTGGAGAACGCCTCACTGTCTGGCTGTGCAGTTTCATTTGGGGGAAGAGGCAATCAGTTCTGGAAGGCTGATGGAAAAGAGTGGACAGGATGATAGCTCAAAATGAGATCCATCAATGACTTTGTTGCAGCCCCAGCCAAACAATCAAAAGCAAATAGTCAGCTTCCAAAATCAATGCTTCGTGAGATGATGAGCCAGCTAGTGGAGTTCGCATAGGGGTGGGGTGGGAAGGAGCTTGGGGAGGGAGGGCATAAAATTCCCTCTTTCAAGCCACCCACCAAAGCAAGCAGCTGCATTTCCTTGAAACAGCAGATTTAGTTTCTAGCAAAATCAGAACTGCAGTCTCCTAGCAGAGCAAAACAAAGGACCAGGGGGCGAGACACTTTTGAAAACAGGAAGGCATTTTGGCAACAATCATAAGAGGGCTGGTAAGCCATTGTGCTCTTGGGATCCATCTGCTAAGCCTCCAGAACATCCTCTCCACACTCCAACCCCATCCAGCTCTCAGATTGCAAGTCCAAGGTCGAGAGCCAGGTCATTCAGAAAGAAACGGTAAAATGAAAATAGACAGACTCAGCTGGAAGATGAGAAGTGAGAAAAACTGGGTCTGATTTCTTATATCCACGGAGGACATGATGAGAGAAACAGGAAAGCCCTTCTGATTCTTGGTGCCATTGCAGGATCACAGTAGACTTAGTTAGATTAATGAAAAATATATTTAAAATTAAAATCAGTGTGCAACTTCTAATCAGCCTAGAATTTGCTGCTGTGAGAGATCATTGAGAGAAGCATAGTAGCTACATCTTTAAGGACCTGAATAATTTTCTAGCTATTAATAATTTTGTTAGTCATGCAATGTAAGTGAACACTAGGAAGGTAGTCAAATTGCATGCTCCATAGTAAAGATCAGGGTTATATCAGGGGAAAATAGGTAGAGTTTCTCTTCAATGTCAGTGTATATGAAGACATCTTCCACAGACTCCTCTTCCTAATGTAAAGAGAATAGAAATTATGTGTGTCTCTTTACATTAGGAAGAGAGGTCTGTTATACATACATATGACAGAGCACCATACTTAATCTCTTAGTCCATGAAATCACCAGATTAAAACTCCAGCATAGCTAATCACCTACAAGAGTTAGAATGCACAATTCTTAATTTCACATTTTTCCTTGTACATTAAGGATATTTACACATGGGCCTCCTTTCCTTTATAATTAGGACTCTGAATATTACTTAGTAGACCATTAACCTGTTCCAATGTAGTTTTAGATTTTTCTAGCCAAGGAGAGTAAAATAAAGATGCTTAATTTAGTTTCATTTTCCCTGAAAAATAAATAGCTGTCACACATCTAGAACAGCAGGGTTCATGAACAGCTTTGGAATATGGAGATCAATGAAACCTGGTCATCTCTTGAGGAGAAGAGATCTACATGGAGTTTAACCAAAGATTTCCTACCATAGGCAACCCCTGGTCATCAGGAAGCCTTTGAAGACCCTTCCAGGTTTCCTTTTCAGTCTTATTTGATCTCCAGTGAACATTATAATTATTGCAAAGCAGTTTTATAAATGTAAATTACTCCATAAATGCAAAGTAATTATGTCCAGCCTAGGCAACTAATTTCTGATTTCTGGAAGTTCACATAGATTAGTCTAAAATGAGTGATATACAGAACAGGATAATTCAAACTCTAAAACAGATTGACTTGTAAGGATGATGGCTATGATAATGACTATTTCTTCCCTGTTCCTTCAATTTCTCATCCTAGTAACTAATATTTGTACATGAAAGGACTTTCATGTTTTGACACATCCTTATGTAATACAGGTCTCTTGCCAATTGTAATTAATCATGAACCTAACTTCAGTTTATCTTTTGTCCCCATTTATCCCATCACTATAAGGAAATATTACTCTGGATTAAAGTACCTACACTGGATGTTTAAGACTGAGAATACATAGCAGTGCGAGGTGTGGATCTTGCTGTCTAAGGGCTTAGAATCTAGTTGTGGGTATCATAAAAGAATTACAAGTACGAGGAAGTATTTATCAGGTGTCAGAGCAGCAGTGTTCAGCATTCATATAACTTAAGTCCCAAGAAGTGACTGATGACTCTAGAAGCCATGGAAAAGTCTTTTAAGTGAGGGAAAGGGTATAAAGGCACATAATCTGCAGTAAATTTATTACGTTAGGAAAACAATGAAGAATACGGTTTGGCTAAAGTATTCTACAAATACCATTGAAGTGATATTCTATGGGACTAAACAGATTTGAGTTCAAGTTCTGTTTCCACCATTTCTCTAGTTGAGTGACCTTGGGCCCATTAATATGGTATCTATTTCATAAAGTTGGGGGTTACATGAGATGACACCTATAAAGTGAGATGATATCTGCATAGCACTTCATGTTTTATGTGCCTAGCTAAGAGTAAAGAACTCAATACTTTTTAGCTGTTATATTTACTGAGCACCACAATATGACAGATACAATTGGAGGTGCCAGGCTACTATTAAAGAAGAGATAGCCTCGTATAGTGGAGTAATGGAAGTTGAGGTTGGAAAAATAGGTAGAGGGTATTGTTCAGAGCTTGATTGCTATAATGAAGAATTAGAACCTTACAATGGAGGCCAGTAGAGTCATCAAAGGTTTTTGAATGGGGTGATAACTAAATATCAATTTTATAATTTGTGGTTTACTTAGAAATAATAAATCAGGTTGGTTTCCTCTACCTTCCACTAGTTTGCCTATATTTTAGATTAATTCACAAATTATTACACAAGACAAATTCGAGTACAGTATGTACCACAGCAGTTTAACCAGAGTGAGCTCAGGAGCCAGGGCTACTAAAAATGGGCAGCAATGCTGAGACTTGAGGTATTTCAAGTCAGAGGAGGCTGGTATCAGGAATAGCATCTGGATGTCCAAGGCATTGTGTCCAAGAAATTCACAAAGTTCCAAAATATTTCAAAGAATGAGAGGACAGGATATGTCAGCAGAAGATTCCAGGTAACAGACACAGATGGAGTCTTGTGCTGATTCAAAGAGAACTGGCTGTTAGTGATAGAGGGTACAGTGAGTAGGATCTGTGACTTGGAGGCTACACAGACACCCAGGGTACATCTATAACACATTTCATGCTACGATAAAGTAACTTTACATTTTGTGCAATACATTTAAATTATTTTATGTGTTTTTTTCCACAATAATGTGCCATTTGACTTCATTGAAGGAAAATTATAGATGCCAAGATGCAAAGCTAAGAAAACAGAAAGTGAGCTGCAACCACGAAGAAATAATGAGAACATGGAGAACAATCTTTTTTAAAAAATTTTATTTTATTATTAGTTTCAAGTATATGCTACATTGGTTAGATAATTATATAGTTAATAAAATGATCCCCCTAATTGCTCGTTCTCTCCTCTAGCTCTCCACCTAGCCATTACATTAATGCTAACTGCATTCCCTATGCTGTGCTCCCCATTCCCGTGACCATCAATCAATTATTAATTTGTACTTCTTTAACCCTTCACCCCATTCTCCCAGCCCCTAAGCCTCCCATCCACTCTGTCCATTACCAGATTGTCCTCTATATTTGTGAGTCTGTTTTTGATTACTTTATTCTTTTTTTCCCCTTACTTTCCACATATAAGTGAAATCATCTGGTATTTATCTTTCTCTGTCTGACTTATTTCACTCAGCATATTAACCTCTGGGTCCATCCATGTCATTGCAAATGGTAGGATTTCATTTTTTTAATGGCTGAGTAACATTCTATTGTATATATGAACAATAATTTCTTTATCCAATCGTCTGTTGATGGGCATTTAGGTTGCTTCCATATCTTGGCTATGTAAATTGTTCTGCCATGAATATTGGGGTGCATAGATCTTTACAAATTATTGTTTTGGTTTTCTTTGGAGAAATACCCAGAAGTGCAATTGCTGGGTCAAAGGGTTTATTCATTTTTATTTTTTTGAGAAAACTCCAGACTGTTTTCCATAGCGGATGTAGCAATTTGCAATCCCACCAACAGTGCAGGAGGGTTCCCTTTTCTTCACATCCTCGCCAACACTTGTTCTTTGATTTATTGATGATAGCCATTCTGACAGTGTGAGGTGATATTTCATTGTGGTTTTAATTTGCATTTCTCTGATGATTAGTGATCTTGGGCATCTTTTCATATGTCTATTGAAGATCTGTATTACCTCTTTGGAGAAATATTTGTTCAGGACTTCTGCCCATTTTTTAATTGGATTGTTTATTTTTTTGTTGTTGAGTTGTATGAGTTCTTTAGATATTTTGGATATTAACCTCTTATCAAATATATAAGTCAATACCTTCTTCCAATCGGTCAGTTGTCTTTTTGTTTTGCTGATGGTTTCCTTTGCTGTACAAAAACTTTTTAGTTTGATATAGTCCCATTTGCATATTTTTTTTCTTTTGTTTCTCTTACCTGAGGAGATATATCTGAAAAGGAATTACTGTTAGCAATATCGGAGAATTTACTGCCTATGTTTTCTCCTAGAAGTTTTCTGGTTTTGGGTCTTACATTTAGATCTTTAATCCATTTTGAGTCTATTCTTGTATATGGCATAAGAAGGTGGTCCAGTTTCTTTCTTTTGCATGTATCTGTCCAATTTTCCCAGCAGCATTTATTGAAGAGACTGTCTTTACCCCACTTTATATTCTTACATCCTTTTTCATAGATTAAGTGAGCATATAGGCGTGAATTTATTTCTCGGCTCTCTATTCTGTTCCATTGATCAATGTATCTATTTTTATGCCAGTACCATGCTGTTTTGATTACTGTAGCCTTGTAGCATAGTTTGATATTGGGTAGTGTTGAATCTTGGGGTATTTGATGGTTCCATATAAATTTTAAAATTATTTGCTCTAGCTCTCTGACAAAAATACCATTGGAATTTTGATAGGGATTGCATTACATCTATAGATTGTTTTGGATAGTATGGTCATTTTAATGATGTTGATTCTTCCTACCCATAAGCATGGTATATGCTTCCATTTATTTGTATCTTCTTCAATTTCTTTTTCCAGTGACATAATTTTCTGAGAATGGGTCTTTTACCTCCTTGGTTAATTTGATTCCCAGGTATTTTCTTGTGTTTGATGCATTTGTAAAGGGGATTGTTTTCTTAATATCTCTTTCTGAAAGTTCATCATTGGTGTATAAAAACGCCACTGATTTCTGAATATTTATTTTGTAGCCTGCTACTTTACTGAATTCATTGATCAGTTCTAACAGGTTTTTGGTGGGATCTTTAGGGTTCTCTATATCTAGTATCAAGTCATTGGCAAATAATGAGAGATTTATTTCTTCCTTTCCAATTCAGATACCTTTTATTTCTCTTTCTTGTCTGGTTGCTTTGTCTAAGACTTCTGATACAATATTGAAGAGGAGTGGTGAAAGTGGGCATCCTTGTCTTGTTCTTGATCTTAAGGAAAATGCTTTTAGCCTTTCCCCATTGAATATGATGTTAGCTGTAGGTTTGTCATGCATGGCCTATATTATGTTGAGGTGTGTTCACTCTATTCCCACTTTGCTGAAATTTTTATCATAAATGGATGATGGATTTTGTTGAACACTTTCTGCATCTATTGATATGATCATATGGTTTTTATCTTTCAGTTTGTTAATGTGGTGTACCACATTAATTGATTTGCAGATATTGTACCAACCTTGCATCCCAGGAATAAATCCAACTCGATCATGGTATATGATATTTTTAAAGTATTGCTGAATTCGGCTTGCTAATATTTTGTTGAAAATTTTTGCGTCAATGTTCATAAGAAATATCAGCCTATAGTTTTCTTTTTTTGTAATGTCTTTGGTTTTGGAATCAAGGTAATGGTGGCCTCATAAAATGAGTTAGGGAGCCTTCCTTCTTCTCAAATTTTTTTGGAATAGTTTGAGAAGAATAGATGTTAATTATTCTTTGAATGTTTGTACAATTCACCTGTGAAGCCATTTGGTCCAAGAATTTTGTTTTCTGGAACGTTTTTGATTACTGATTTGATTTCATTGGTGGTAATCGGTCAGATGAGATTTCTGTTTCTTCTTGACTCAGTCTTGGGAGATTGTATGTTTCTAGAAATGTGTCCATTTCTTCCAGATTATCCAATTTGTTGGCATATAATTGCTTGTAGTATTTTCTTATGATCCTTTGTATTTCTGTGAAGTTTGTAGTTATTTCTCCTCTTTCATTTCTGATTTTATCTATTTGAGTCATCTCTCTTTTTTCCTTGATGAGTATGGTTAAAGGTTTGTCAATTTTGTTTATCTTTTCAAAGAACCAGATATTGGTTTCATTAATCTTTTTTGTATTGTTTTTCTAGACTCTATTTTGTTTACTTCCACTCTGAATTTTGTTATTTCCTTCCTTCTATTTACTTTGGATTTTGCTTGCTGGTTTTTTTTTTTTTCTAGTTCTTTTAAGTGTGAGGTTAGATTGTTTATTTGAACTTTTTCTTCTTTCTTTAGGTATGCCTGTATTGCTATGAATTTCCCTCTTAAGACTGCTTTCTCTGTGTCCCATAGATTTTGAGTGGTTGTGTTTTCATTTTCATTTGTCTCTAGATATCTTTTGATTTCTTTCTTGATCTCATTGATAACCCACTCATTGTTTAGTAGCATGTTATTTAGCCTCGATGTGTTTGTGTATTTTCCAGGTTTTTTTCTTGTAGTTGATTTCTAGTTTCATACCATTGTGATCAGAGAAGACAGTTGATATGATTTCAATTTTCTTAAATTTATTGAGCCTTGTTTCGTGTCCTAATATGTAGTCTATCCTGTAAAATATTCCAAGTACACTTAAGAAGAAGTATATTTTGCTGTTTTGGGGTAAGATGTTCTGAAAATATCTGTTAAATCCATTTGGTCTAATGTGTCTTCTAGGCTCATTGCTGCTTGTTCATTTTTTGTCTGGATGATCTGTCCATTGGTGTCAATACGGTGTTAAAGCATCCTACAATGAGTGTATTACTGTTATTTCTCTTTTTATGTCAACCAATAATTGCTTTATGAATATAGGTGCTCCTATGTGGGGTTCGTATATGTTTACTAGGGTTATGTCCTCTTGATGTATTGATCATTTCATCTTTGTCTCTTATTATAGCCTTTGTTTTAAATCTATTCTGTATGATATAAGTATTGTTATACCGGCTTCTCTTTTTCATTTTTATGTGTGTGAATATCTTTTTCCATCCCTTTACTTTTAGTCTGTGTGTGTCAGTTGATCTGAAGTGGGTCTCTTGTAGACAGCATATGCATGGGTCTTGTTTTCTTATTCATTCAGCTACCCTATGTCTTTTGATTGGATCATTTTAAAAATTTATATTTAAAGTGATTATTGATAGGTACATAGTTATGGCCATTTTATTATTGGTATTTGTTTTTTCTCTCCCTCGCCCTTTTTTTAAGAAGAAGAAGAAGAAGGAGGAGGAGGAGGAGGAGGAGGAGGAGGAGGAGGAGATTTCTTTAACATTTCTCATAATACCAGCTCATTGGTGATGAAGTCCTTAAACTTTTCCCTGTCTTGGAAGCTCTTTATCTCACCTTCCATTTTAATTTAAAGCCTTGCTGGGTAGAGCATTTGTGGTTGTAGATTCTTGTTTTCCAAAACTTTGAATATTTATTGCCATTCCCGTCTGGCCTGCAAAGTTTCCATTGAAAAAATCAGCAGACATTCTTATGAGGGCACCCCTATAAGTAGCTAGCTGCCTTTCTCTTGCTGTTTTTAAGATCCTCTCTTTATCTTTAACCTTCGGCATTTTAATTATGATGTGTCTTGGTGTGGGTCTGTTTGAATTCCTCTCGTGTGGGACTCTTTGCTTCCTAAACTTTTACATCTAATTTCTTGGCCAAGTTAGGGAAGTTTTCTATCATTATTTCTTCAAATAGATTTTCAATCCTTTGCTCTCTCTCTTCTACTTTGGGTACTCCTATGATACAGATATTGTTAAACTACATGTTGTCCCAGAGGTCTCTTAAACTATCCTCATTTTTTAAAATTCTTTTTTTCTTTTTGTTGTTCTAATTGGGTGTATTCTGCTACCTTGTCTTCCAGTTCACTGATTCAATATTCTGCTTTGTCCAACCTACTATAGAATCCTTCTAGTGTATTCTTTATTTCTGTCTGGTTCTTTTTTATGGTTTCTATATCCATTTTTATGCTTCCTCTCTCTCTCTCTCTCTCTCTCTCTCTCTCTCTCTCTCTCTCTCTCTCTGTCTCTCTCTCTCTCTCTCGGTTCTCATTGTGCTCATCCATTCTCCCTCTAAGTTCATTGAGCATCCTTGTAACCATTATTTTGAATTCTGTTGTCTCTGGTAGGTTGCTTGCCTCCATTTCATTTAGCATATTTTCTGGAATTTTCTTCTGTTGTTTCACTTGTGGCATGTTTCTTTATTTTCTTATTTTATTATTCTCTCTGTATTTGTTTCTATATGTTAGGAATATTTGTTTCATCTTTCAGCCTTGGCCAGATAGTCTCATGTAGAAGGTGTCTTGTGTGGCCCAGTGGCACACTCTCCTTGATCACCTGTGCCAGGGGCTCTGGACGTGATTTTTTTTTGTGGGTTGTATCTGATCTTATGTTGTAGCTAAGCCTTTATTGGTGTTAGCACATCAGTGAATGAGATTAACGCTCAGGATGACTAACTGTGGGAATTAACTGTACCTACAGGGTATGAGGTGCTGGGTGGGGCTTGACCCCCACCGAGTCAGATTTGTCCTAGCAGGCTTGTGTACTTGTTGAGACCACCCTTTTTGTGTACCGCTTATGAGACTAGTCATGAGTTGCTCTGTTGTGGTCTAGTGCCATCCTCTGGGTGTGTAGCAAGGTCAGCTGATGCCCACCATGGGCCTGCAAACACTCAAGATCTCTTTAAGAATTACTGAAGCTTGTGGGCATAAGTATGTGGTTCTTCACCAAATGCTTCTCTTGGATGAACAGGCTCTGTGTGGGCCGCATGAACTGAGTGCTATTGCTTCCTATTAAATTCGTGACCCAAGGAAAGCACAGAATGGGACTGGGTTGCCTGGGAGCAGGCTTATCTCAGGTAATTTGTGGGTTAGGTGGGGTCTCATCTCAGTGAGGCACAGGGCTGTCAGGCCTACACAGCACCATATTTGTTTCCAGCTCTGGGAATGCAGGCACCCACCAAAGTCAGATATCACTGCACAACTTACTGTTATCTGTGATGGGCCCACAAAACCCCTGAGACCTGCCAAAGTAATATTGTATCTGATGCTGGCAGCAGTGATCTTCCCGTCACTGTATTCCCTGAACTTTGCTCATTTCACTAGCTGAGATTTGTTGACTGCACAGAACACGCCATTCCAGGTCAAGGGCAGCCGCCTGTCAATGTGCCATGGGTACTTTGTGTATTGGATGGAGCAGGATATCAGAAAGTCAAAGGCCATCAGGCCAATAACCTCAGTTTTCTGCAATTTCTGTGTCTGTGTGTTCCCACAGTAGTCACAGATCACAGGGAGACTAACTGCTGTCTGGGGCCATCTCACAGACCCTGTGATCCCCCCAAGAGATATTGCAACTCATAAAGGCAGCAGTGGTTTCCTCACAACTATTTTCCCCAAAATGTGCTCACTAGAGGTCTCTGTGCAGAGTGTGCAACGCTAGAGAAAAGCCGGGCAGGGGAGGCAGCCTGTCAATGGGCTGCAGGTATTTTGTAGCTTAGGTGAAGCAGGATTTCAGGGAAAAAGGGCCATCGGGCCAATACAGCCTCAGTTTTGCTGCAACTTCTGTGTCTGCATGTTCCTGCTATAGTCATAGATCACAGTGAGACCAGCTACCATCTGGGATGGTCCCACAGGCCCCTGAGATCTCCCACGTGATATTGAAGCTCTTGCAGGCAAGTCTGCCTGCAACTGATTTCCGTTCAGTGCCCGCCCTGAGCTAGCCAAAGTTTGTTGCCTGTGTGGATTGGGACACCCAGGAGGGCAGTGGCAGTCGATCGTCAATGCGCAGCCTGGGGAAATTTGTGGGTAGGGTAGGACAGGGTCTCAGGGAGATGATGGCAATCAGATCAATACAGCCTCAGTCTTGCTGCAACTTTGGTAATCATTTGTGTGGTCCCATAAAAGTCGCAGATCACAACAAAACCAGCTACTATCTGGGACTGGCCCACAGATCCTTGAGATCCACCCAAGTTCATGTTGAGAGCAATGATCTGCCTGAAATCATCTCTGAAATGTGTGTCCACAGTCTGCTACCAGCTTCTAATGCCTGGCCCTGAAGTGGTGCAGGCCGTGGCAGTCACCCAACAACAAAAGTCCTGAGTGATCTGCAGGTTGGGTGGGATGGGCTTATCTCCTCAGGCCAGCACTTCCATATCCGCCGTGTGTGAGGGATCTGCATGGGTAAGCTGGCATGGTCTGCCTCTGAGTGGGGTCTGATTAAGGCACAATGGTGGCTGCCTGTCCAGCCCTTGTTCTGGCACCAGGGAATGCAGTCTTTCCCTGTAAGGATCTTGCATGAGCCTCTGACCCACCACCAGTGCCCCAGGTGAGTGTCCACAGGCAAGAGAGCCTATGCGTAGGTCCTTTAGAGGGGCATCTAGGGTTTCAGTCTCTTTCTGTCTCACCCAGACAGCCAGAATCCCCTCTGGTTTTTACAGTCAGAGTTTTTGAAAACGTCTTCCTTGGCCTGGACAGCCCCCAAATGAGGCCAGGACTCCTCTCTTTTTCAGGGGAGCCTCTGTAGCCTCGTTCTCCTTCCTGGTGTTCCTTCATCACCCATGGTGCGGGTCCAGCCTGATTCATAACTTTGTCCCTCCTACTGGCTTCCATGTGGCTCTTTCTTTATTTTATCAAATGTGCTTGTTATGATCAGTTGGACTTCAAGTGATTCTCCATGTCGATTATTTGATAATTTGGTTGTAATTTCAATGGGGACCTGGGAGGAGGCAAACCTTGCTTTTACCTAGTTTGTCATCTTCTCCTTTCTCTTGATAACAATCTTCTTGATTTGATTTTTCCATTTAATGTGTTTTTACTTTTTATTTTTTGTACCTTAGACTAAATCTTCAATCACCCTGCCTTAGTTATGGTTTGAATGATAGACTTGGGCTCTGGGCCTGGACCTAGAGGTGGGTCCCATTAGTAGATCTAGTTGTGAGTAGCTTGAGAAGGCAAAGGCAACAGTTAAAAAAAAGAGACTGACATGGAAGACTGTTTAGAATGCGTTGCCCTAACATTTTGTTTGTAGTAAATGTTCCTTGAAATAAAATGTCTTATTGACTGAGATCTGGGAGTCTTTTTTGCAATAAAAAAAGATTTTATGGTAGTAAGTGTTTGGAAAAAAGAGATAACATTTGAGTTGTTTAGGAAATTTTTCTTAAATTATTATTCATTCACTTGGCAAAGATTTATTGAGCTCCTACTGTGTGCTAGGCACTAGGGAAAGGAGAATGGACAAGACAAACAAAAGCATGGTTTCTGTCCTCATGCAACTTTCAGAACAGTAGGGAAAGACTAAAAAACAACAGACAAACTGGCACCTATGACAATTTTAAGTTATAATAAGTAATATGAAAGAAACAGAGCTGGGCTGAAATCATGATGATGATGATGATGATGATGATGATGATAGCCGAGCACTGTTCTAAGTGCTTTATTCACCATAACTAATCCTCACAACACCCCTCTAAATTATGTACTATTATTATGCCTATTTTACTAAGAAACAGATAAAGAGAAGCCAACTAACTTGCCTTGGGTAACATTGCTAGTGGTGGGGAGAGCCAGGGAATGGCTGTTGTAGAGGAGGTTGGAGAAACCAACCTTATAGCAGATGGTCAGGAAAGACCTCTCTCAAAAAGTAACAATATGAGTTCTAAAGACCATCTAAAGCAGTCTACATTGATAAGAATTACTAAATGCCAAGAAATGGCCTTTCAAGCAACCTTGATTTCCTTCAAGATATTTGTTAGTGAGTAGATCAGGAAAGATACAGTAAAAGCAGTAAGAGCTTTGTAGTAAGAGCTTTGTCTAAATGTTACACAGTGTAAAAAAAAAAAAAAAAAAGACCAGGAAGCAGAAGTTAGTATAAGACGAAGTGGTAGAAATGAAAATAATTAATTATTGGAATCTTAACAGTATAACTGTAAAAATGTGGATTGTTATAGTTGCACACTCCTGGAGATGGAAGGTAATGGAACTCTCCTGTGTACTCTCACAATTTCCACCTCCGTCAGATCTCATGACTGCACCAGAAGTGTATGGTGTATTCCAGGCCTATGACTTCTCTCTTTAGGACTTGCCTTGGCATGATGAAAATTACATGTGTCTAAGAGCAGCCAGATGACCAACACTAAAAACCAGTCTCTTCCGCGTGAATGTAAAGCAAGCCTGACTTTGAGAGTGGATCCAGCAAATGATAGCGTTCTTGGTGCTACCCACATAATTACTTTAGGTCTGACATGTGGACCAACACTAAAGTTCAGAAGACCATTCCTTTATGTTAGACTTGCCCACCTTGCACTAGGTTTTAATTACCTATACAAAAGTAACCTGAAGCAAACTTCAGAAGCATGGCAGAATGAAGGAAGTCTCTGGATCTCTCCCCTTGAAATAATAATAAGCTTAACATCTAAAATCCGACAAATAAAACCCAACTTGCACACAAGCACATCTGAGTGAGTAATCTGCACATAAGAGCTTCCAGCGGTCAGACCTACAGGAGTCGGAGGAAAAACAAGCTGCCTCACACAGCCGCAGCTCCCTGCAGAAGGAAAGAGAAGGGAGAATTTGCAGCAGGTTCCTGGAAGAGCCCTGCCTGAGGGACCGGTGAGTTCCACGCAGTGGAGCCCAGGGACCAGGGCAGAAAGCGAGTGGGAACTAAGTGTGGAGGAGCAACAGCTGGATCTTAGCAGCCATGTTTGTGAAGCAGAAGGCTGAGACGCAGAGACTAGCAACAACCTCACCCACCAACTAGAGCCTGCCCTCCCCATATCCCATATCCTCCCAGACCTAGCACCGCAAGAACCCCAGGGGAATTTGAGCTAATGGTACCAAAACAAAATCCACTGACAGGCTAGGACTGAGTGAGGGTAACATATCATGACTTGAATATTTAATATACCAGAGAGAAAAAAGGCATTATCAGCCTCAAAGCAGAGATCCGAGAGGCTTGGACACCACCTACTGGAAATCAAGAGAAATACAACTTCTTATCAACAATCTAAAGAGAGGCCTCTATATAATAAATCATTCTGAAAAAAAGAAAAAAGCAGAATACACTCCCATCAGTGCCCAGGCATAGAAATAGTCCATCAAACACCATGAACAACCAGGTGACAAAGAAGCTCAGAAAGAAAGAGAAAAATCTCCAGAAAATAAGCTTAAATAAATAAAAATATGCGACTTAAATGACAGAGAATTTAGGATCGCACTTCTGAAAAAACTCAATCACACGTAAAATAATTCAGATCAACAATTCCAAGAACTTAGAAAAAATAGACCAGCAAAATGAGTTTTATAGCAAGGAGAGTGAAACCTTAAAAAAGAACCAAATAGAACTTCTGGATATGAAGAATACACTAAAAGAGATGAAGAGTGAAACAGAAAGCTTAGAAAATAGAGCTGACCAAATGGAATAAAGAATCAGTGATCTCGAAGACAGAAATCTAGAAATAATTCAGAAGAAAGAAGAGAGAGACCAAACAATGAAAAATAATGGAAAAAAAATACAAGAATTAGCTGACGCCATTAGGAAATGCAGCATAAAGATAATGGGTACCTCAGAAGGAGAAGAGAGGGAGAAGGGAACAGAGAGCACATTCAGACAAATAGTTGACAAGAATTTCCCAATCTGAGGAATGAGCTGGATCTTCTAATCCAAGAAACAAACAGAACATTCAATTATCTCAGCCCCAAAGGCCTCCTCCAAGACACATTATATTAAAATTGTCAAAAATTAATGACAAAGAAAGAATTCTCAAGGCAGCCTGGGAAGAGAAGATAGTAACCTATAAAGGAAAGCCCATTATACTATCTTCAGACTTCTCAGAACAATCCTTACAAACAAGAAAGTTGTGAAACCAAATATTCGAACTATTAAATGAAAGAATTACCAACCAA
This sequence comes from Pteropus vampyrus, assembly GCF_000151845.1. Classification (NCBI taxonomy): domain Eukaryota; kingdom Metazoa; phylum Chordata; class Mammalia; order Chiroptera; family Pteropodidae; genus Pteropus; species Pteropus vampyrus. Next base: position 1,200,664 of record NW_011889324.1, on the reverse strand, counting down.
GAAGAATGTATCCAGCAAAGTTCTCCTTTAGATATGAAGGAGAAATAAATGCCTTTACAGATATATAAAAGTTGGAATTCTCCACTATGAGGCCTGCATTATAGGAAATACTGAAGGGGATCATTCTATCTGAAATAAAAGAACAATAAAATATATAATTATGAGTAAGATGACTAACAGGAAGACAGAAGCAGGATAGTGCAACTCTTATTAAGAACAGGGTATTACAAGCTTAAACAATATGAAGAGTATTACTATTGAAAGTTAGAAATGAACATTCAGCATACATTGGGACAAATTGAGAAAACAATTATAGAAGAAGGGAGGAATCAAAGATCCAAATTAGCAAGGGGGAATGGAGATAAGGCACATGCAGAAGAAAATGGACTATTGTATATACATAACTATCTTTTCCATATTCTTACTGGTAACCACACACCAAAGATCCAGAACTGAGATACATAACATAAAACAAGAAGAAACAGAGGGAAAATCCACAAAACCCCACCAAATTAAAGAAAAGGGGGGGAGACTAAAATTCAAGTACAAGGAAACAATGGAAACACCAAGCTACCAGAAAACAAAAGATAAAATGGCTATAGGAAAATCTCTTATTTCAATATTCATCCTAAACGTAAGTGGATTGAATTCCCCAATAAAAAGGCACAGAGTTGCAGATTGAATCAAAAAACAAACAAACAAACAAAACAAAACAACAACAACAAAAAACAACCATATGCTGCCTTCAGGAGACACATCTCAGTTCCAAAGACAAATACAGACTCAAAGTGAAAGGGTAGAAAGTGATAATCCAAGCAATGACATTCAGAGAAAAGTGGGAGTAGTAGTACTAATATCGGACAAAATATACTTCGAGATAAAAAAGGTAAAGAGAAATGATGAGGGACACTTCATAATGATAAAGGGAATCATGCACCAAGAAGACATAACACTTATTAATATCTATGCTCCCAATTAGGGAGCCCCAAAATATATAAAGCAATTACTAATAGAACTAAAAGAGAAACAGACCAAAACACTATCATAGTAGGGGATCTACATACCCCACTGCCAGAGATGGAAAGATCATACAAAAAGAAAATCAAAAAGGAAATAATATCCTTAAATGACACATTAGACCAACTGGACACAATTGACATTTACAGAGCCCTTCATCCCAAAACAGCTGCTTATACATTCTTCTCTAGTGCACATGGAATATTCTCAAGGATTGACCACATACAAGGACACAAAGATAGCCTCAACAAATATAAGAGTGCTGAAATCATACCAACCATATTCTATGATCAGAATGCTTTGAAGTTGGAGATCAACTTTATAAAGAAAGCTGGAAGAACCACAAATAAATGGAGATTAAACAATATGCTACTGAAAAATGACTGAGTCATAGAAGAAATAAAAAGTAAGATCAAGAGGAGAACTGGGCAAAATGGCTTAGATGATAGAATCTTCGCTCATCTCCTCTTATGACCACATCAATGTTGAGACGGAAGCGTAGAGAAAACAGCAAGCACAGTCTCCTGGGTGTCTAGATAAACGGAAGCCCTACAACTAGAAAGAGATATAAGAAATCACTCTGCAGCGGTTGGAGGTAGGAGGGGGAGAAGACACAAGCTTGCCCAGCCCCAGCAGCTGAGGGGGACAGAGGCTACAGCAGGGGCAGCTGGCAGGTGCAGACACCTCTTAAAGGAGCTGCATCCGCAACCAGATTTTCACGGTGACAGACCTGTTCGATCTCAGTGCCAATGCTGGGTCAGCTGCTTGGGAGTAACCAGGGACCTAGGGTGACACTGAGTTGTAGGAGCGAGGGCCAGAGGGGAGACAATCTACTGGGCAGAGTTGCTGGCGGTATACATTGTTCCTCCATGGAGGCCTTCCTTCTCCCACAGTGCGGACACAGAGCCACCGTAACTGAGATGTAATCAAACTGAATAACAGAGGTCACTCTGCCTAGAGGATTCCCTGAAACTCCACTTCCCTCAACTCATGGCCCCACCCATACCGCATTCAGTTGTGCCCTCCGTGAATCTTGTGCCACTTACTGAGCAGCACCAAGATACACTGGTGGCAGCTGATCTCGGTTTCTGACGTGGCTTTTTGAAGCACCTGTTAGCACAGTATCTGTGGATCACTTGCTGAATCTTAACCTGTGGCCCCAGAGGGGCACAGGCTGGAGATAAACTTGGCCTGCAGATGAACCCCTCTCAGGACTGTGCCACTGGATACCTAGCCATGCTAATAAGGCCAGGAGACTTAGGAGCTTTTCTTAGTACATAGAAATGGATGCAGAAAAGCAGACAAAATGGAAAGACAAGGAAGCAGAAACCATATGAAAGAACAGAACAGAGATCCAGGAATAATGGAGTCAAGTAATCTAAGAGATGCAGAGTTCAAAACACTGGTTATAAAGATGCTCGATGAAATTAAGGAAGGTGTATATGAACTCAGTGAGAACTTTCACAAAGAGATAGAAAACATAAAAATGGAAATGAGAATTGTAAAAGGGAATCAGTCATAAATGAAGAATACATTATCTGAGATGAACAGTATATTAAATGGAATAAACAGAGTGAACAAAGAAGAGAATTGAATGACCTATATAGAGGATGGGAAAACCAAATGGCAAGAAAAAAGAAGCCAAGACCATAACAATAATTTAAGGAGCCTATGGAAAACTATTAAGGGTAAAAATATCTGTGTTATAGGGGTACTGGAAGGAAATCAAGATGTTGAAGACCTATTTGAAGAAATAATGATGGAAAACTTCCTAACCTGGTGAAAGAAATAGACATAAAACCCCAGGGAGCTCAGAGAGTACCAAAAACCAGGAACTCCAAAAGGCCAACATCAAGACACATTATAATTAAAATGCCAAAGTTAAATACAAAGAGAGAATCTTAAAAGCAGCAAGAGAAAACAGTTCTCTACAAGGGAGCGCCCATAAGACTGGCAGCTAGTTTCTCAAAAGGAACTTGCAGGACAGAAGGGCTTGGCACAAAATATTCAAAGTGTTGAAACCCCAGGATCTACAACCAAGAACACTTTATCCAGCAAAGCTATCATTTAGAGTTGAAGGACAGGTAAAGAGCTCCCAAGAGAAAAATAAGCTAAAAGCATTCATCAATACCAAGCCAATATTACAAGAATTGTTAGAGGGACTTCTTTAAGAAAAAAAAAAAAATCATGTTTTAAAACATGAATAAAGAATGGTAATAACTACATATTTAGCAACAAGTACCTCAAATGGAAAAAGAATTAAGTATTCTAACTAAAAGATAGGGAAGCTGAATGAATAAGAAAACAAGACCCATACATATGCTGCCTACAAGAGACTCATTTCAGATTAAAAGACACACACAGAGTAAAAGGAGGGGGATGGAAAAAGATATTGCCTTGATGGACTTAGAGGGTATTGTGCTGAATTAAGACAGTAAGAGAAAGAGAAATAAGACATGATTTCACATACATGTGGAATCTATAGAACGAAATAAACAATAACAACCAAAAAGGAAACTAACTCAGATACAGAAAATATTTTGAAGGCTACTAGACAGGAGTGGGTGTTGGGGAGTACGGTGGAAAATGGCAAAGCGATTAAGAGCAAAAATGGATAGATACAAAATAGTCATAAAGGTATAAAGTGTAGCATAAGAAAAATAGTCAACTATGTTGTAAAAAATATGTAAGGGGGAGTACTTGATTTAGTGAGGTAACCACTTTGTGAGTTATATAGATCTCTAATCACTATACTGTACAACTGCAACTAATACATTATTATATGCCAACTATAATTGAGAAAAAACTCATTGAATTGTACAATGTAAAAAAATTATCTTAAATAAAGAGAATCACTGTACATTGAAAAACAAAACAAAACAAAAACTTCCATGTAATATGTTCTTTAATATGCTAATGCTGGATTGTAGATATGATCATCTTTCTTAAACTATGAAACCTTCCAAAATGTGAAAGTCCAGGACCAGATGGCTTCACCAGTGAATTCTACCAAACATTCAAAGAAGATTAAATACCTTTTCTACTCAAACTTTTCCAAAAAAAATTGAAGAGAAAGCAATACTTCCTAATTCACTTTATGAGGCCAATATCACCCTGATTCCAAAACCTCGTAAAGATAATACAAAAAAAAAGAAAACTACAGACCAATATCTTCCATGAACACAGATGCAAATATCCTAAATAAGATACTAGCAAACCGAATGCAGCAACATATTGAAAAGATTATACACCGTGATAAAGTGGGCTTCATCCAAGGGGCACAAGGATGATTCAACATACACAAATCAATTGATGTGATACATCACTTGAACAAATTACAAAATAAGAATCATATGATCATATCAATTGATGCAGAAAAAGCCTTTGACAAGATACAGCATCCATTTATGATCAAAACACTTAACAAAATCGGTATAGAAGGAAAGTACCTTAACATAGTAAAGGCCATAAATGACAAACCCTCAGCAAACATTACAAATAACAGTGAAAAACTAAAAACCTTCCCACTAAGATCAGGAAAAATACAAGGTTATCCGTCATCCCCATTATGATTCAATATAATATTGGAGATCCTAGCGATTGCAATCAGGCCAAAGAAAGAAATAAAAGGCATCTAAATAGAAAATAAAGAAGTCAAACTGTCACTATTTGCAGATGACTTGATTCTTTGTATGGAAAACCCTGTAGACTCCATTAAAATAGTAGTGATAATAAACAAATACAGTAAAATTTCAGGATGCAAAATCAATGTTTGAAAACCCATAGCATTCCTATATTCTAATAATGAATTGTCAGAAAAAGAAATGTAAAAAACGATCTCTTTTACAATTGCAACAAAAAGAACAAAATATCTAGGAATAAACATATTGAAACGTGAAGTAGTTATACAATGAAAACTATAAGAGTTTATTAAAAGAAATTGAAGAAGAACAAAAAATTAAAAAGATATTCCATGTTGTTGGATTGGAAGAATCAACATATTTTAAATGACCTTATTGCCTAAAGCATTATACAGATTTAATGTAATCCCCATCAAAATCTCATCAGCACTTTTTAAAGAAATAGAACAAAATTCATCAGATTTGTATGAAAGCACCAAGGATCCCAAATAGCCAAAGCAATCCTGAGAAAAAATAACAAGGCTAGAGGTGTCACTCTGCCCAACTTCAAATTATACTGCAAGGAGACAATGATCAAAATGGCATGGTATTGGCAGAAAAACAGATACACAGAGCAGTGGAACAGAACTGAAACTGCAGAATTAAACCCTCATATATATAGGCAAATAATTTTTGACAAAAAACACAAAAACATACAATGGAGAAAAGAAAATCTCTTCAATCAATGGTGCTGGGAAAACTGGAAAGCCACTTGCCAAAGAATGAAACTAGACTGTTGTCTATCACTACACTCCAAAATTAACTCAAAATGGATTAAGGACCTTAATATAAGACCCGAAACAATAAATTGTATAAAAGAAAACATAGGTACTAAATTCATAGACCTTGGACTTAAAGAGGATTTTATGAATTTGAACTCAAAGGCAATGGAAGTAAAAGTAAAAGTAAATAAATGGGACTATATCAAACTAAAAAGCTTCTGCATAGCAGTAGAAACCACCAATGAAGCAAAGAGACAACCATCCAAATGGAAAAATAAATTTGCAAGCAATGCTTCCAATAAAGGCCTAATGTCCAAATATACAAAGAACACATACAACTCAATAACGACAACAACAAAAAAAATCCGATTGAAAAATGGTTAGAAGATCTGAATAGACACTTCTCCTAAGAAGACGTACAAAAGGCCAACAAACTTATGAAAGGATGCTCAACTTCACTAGCTATTAGGGAATTGCAAATCCAAACCACAATGGTATCATCTCACACCTGTTAGAATGGTATTATCAGCAAGACAAGTAGTAACAAGTGTTGGAGAAAATGTGGAGGAAATAGAACCCTCATACATTGCTAGTGGGACTGCAAATTGGTATGGCCACTGTGGAAAACATTTTGGAGTTTCCTTAAAAAACTAAAACTTCGTCCAGTAATCCCTCTATTGAGTATTTACCCAAAACAAAAAATCTTGAAAATATATATCTGAAAAGATATCTGCGCACCGATGCTCATAGTAGCATTATTCATGGTGGCCAGAACATGGAAGCAACTGAAGTGTCCTACAATAGATAATTGGATAAAGATGTGGTATGTATATACAATGGAATATTACTCAGGTATAAGAAGAGATTAAATACTGCTATTTGGATGGATCTTGAGATAACCTTGCTAAACAAAATAAATCAAACAGAAAAAGTTGAAAGCCACATGATATCACTTATATGTAGGATATAAACCTAAAAGCAACAAACGAACAGGACAAACAAACAGAGACTCATGGACATGGACAATAGACTAGTGGTTACCAGAGTGTAAGGGGAAGGGGACAGGGGTAGGTAGATGTGGTAAAATGAGTCAAATATGTGGTGACAGAAAGAAATCTAACTATGGGTGGTAAACATGCAATGCAATATGTATATGACTTACTTTTGAATTGTATTCTTGAAATTTATTGGATTTTGTTAATCAATGTCACCTCCCAAAAATTAAAATTAAATAAATAAATTAAGTAAAAGGTAACCCCCACTATCTCCTTGACCACAAAGAATGTAACGGACCAAGCACTTAATTTCATCTTTATCTTCTGCCAAGACCCAGAACTGAAGTTTCACATGAGGATGGATTATGGTGGCACCCAAACAGCAGTGTAGATGGAACCCAGGAAATAACTGGCAAGGCTCTCAGCATAGGTTAATGATAGGAAGACAGAGCAACCAACCAGCTTTATTATACTTCCCAGGTCTTATAAAGCACTGACTATAGGTTGCTAATGTAGTCAACAAGGAGGCCCTCAGTCTCTCTGGATACTTACATGTCTTCAGGCAAGAGTTTAACAAAAAGAGTTGGAATGTAGTTGGGCCACAGGATTAATCATGCCTTAGCACTGGTCAGACCTAGGTTATTATTATTAGTTTTATATATATATATAATTACAAAATAAGAATCATATGATCATATCAATTGATGCAGAAAAAGCCTTTGACAAGATACAGCATCCATTTATGATCAAAACACTTAACAAAATCGGTATAGAAGGAAAGTACCTTAACATAGTAAAGGCCATAAATGACAAACCCTCAGCAAACATTACAAATAACAGTGAAAAACTAAAAACCTTCCCACTAAGATCAGGAAAAATACAAGGTTATCCGTCATCCCCATTATGATTCAATATAATATTGGAGATCCTAGCGATTGCAATCAGGCCAAAGAAAGAAATAAAAGGCATCTAAATAGAAAATAAAGAAGTCAAACTGTCACTATTTGCAGATGACTTGATTCTTTGTATGGAAAACCCTGTAGACTCCATTAAAATAGTAGTGATAATAAACAAATACAGTAAAATTTCAGGATGCAAAATCAATGTTTGAAAACCCATAGCATTCCTATATTCTAATAATGAATTGTCAGAAAAAGAAATGTAAAAAACGATCTCTTTTACAATTGCAACAAAAAGAACAAAATATCTAGGAATAAACATATTGAAACGTGAAGTAGTTATACAATGAAAACTATAAGAGTTTATTAAAAGAAATTGAAGAAGAACAAAAAATTAAAAAGATATTCCATGTTGTTGGATTGGAAGAATCAACATATTTTAAATGACCTTATTGCCTAAAGCATTATACAGATTTAATGTAATCCCCATCAAAATCTCATCAGCACTTTTTAAAGAAATAGAACAAAATTCATCAGATTTGTATGAAAGCACCAAGGATCCCAAATAGCCAAAGCAATCCTGAGAAAAAATAACAAGGCTAGAGGTGTCACTCTGCCCAACTTCAAATTATACTGCAAGGAGACAATGATCAAAATGGCATGGTATTGGCAGAAAAACAGATACACAGAGCAGTGGAACAGAACTGAAACTGCAGAATTAAACCCTCATATATATAGGCAAATAATTTTTGACAAAAAACACAAAAACATACAATGGAGAAAAGAAAATCTCTTCAATCAATGGTGCTGGGAAAACTGGAAAGCCACTTGCCAAAGAATGAAACTAGACTGTTGTCTATCACTACACTCCAAAATTAACTCAAAATGGATTAAGGACCTTAATATAAGACCCGAAACAATAAATTGTATAAAAGAAAACATAGGTACTAAATTCATAGACCTTGGACTTAAAGAGGATTTTATGAATTTGAACTCAAAGGCAATGGAAGTAAAAGTAAAAGTAAATAAATGGGACTATATCAAACTAAAAAGCTTCTGCATAGCAGTAGAAACCACCAATGAAGCAAAGAGACAACCATCCAAATGGAAAAATAAATTTGCAAGCAATGCTTCCAATAAAGGCCTAATGTCCAAATATACAAAGAACACATACAACTCAATAACGACAACAACAAAAAA
>NW_011889324.1:1147695-1192101 GCF_000151845.1 Pteropus vampyrus | reverse complement strand
AGGCGAGGCAACCCTTGGTCGACCTCACAGATTGCAAGGACCTTGTCAGCTTACGATCCCTTATTTTTTTTTTTTTATTTTTTACGTTTACAGCACCTGGCCTTCCTAGGTGGTTTCCCATCAAGTACTAACCAGGCCTGACCCTGCTTAGCTTCCGAGATCAGATGGGATTGGGCTTGTTCAGGGTAGCATGGCCACAGACAACCTAGGTTGTTAATGCCCAGTTTTATTAATCATAATGGATAGGTGTAGCTAGTCAAGAATATAAGTCTGTTTAAAGATTCATTACTGTCAACCTTATAAATTTCATTCAATAGTCCAGAAACAAAACCTCACTCCATAATCAAGCACCTCCCAAAGAATCGGGAAACTTCCAGAGAAAAGGAGTTTTCTCAGACAAGAGAGTAAATTCAACATTCTGTCTGTGGATGCCTGGCTGCTAGGATTGAGGATAATTTCTGCTGAAATCCCTCCCTCCCAATTCCGGGTGGTAGCAGCACAGCTATAGCTCCAGAAGCTGAGGCTAACTTTTTTATGCTAAGCTTTGGAGCATCTCAGCAGTTACAAATGACTAGGACCAAAGGCAAAATGGAAAATTACAGCAGTGACCAAGTCAGACTTAGAGATGTGAGGCTGTAATTGAGATTTCATCAAGCTTGTCCCTATTCTCATCCAAATGCAGCTCCATGGCCTTTGGATTCACTGACAGACATAACTTGGCTGGCCACTTTACAATGGTATCTATACTAAGTAGGCCCAACAATGTTTTCACATCACTGAGAAAGACAAAAGATTGTTTCCGGCCTTTCTTTTGGACTCCGGCTTCAAAAAATAGTGCCCCCAGAAGAGATTAGAAAGCTGGGGAAAGAGAGACATGGGAGAGAGAGAGAGACAGGAATAGTTTCCCTTATCTTTGACTGGGCTCCATTCTTCTATCCCTAGTTCTCAGCCTCGAAAAAATTTTGTAAGATCTCTCAAAATAACTTTGACCTACTCAAAGTGGTAGGGTGAAGTAAATCCCACAGAACAGCTGAAATGCCATCCTCTTTTCCTATCATCCAAAATCCTCATCTCACAAAGAATATACTATGTCAGGCTTGACTAGAAAGTGGAGACAGCTCATGCCAGTGATGATAGATACTATTTTTTTGGGGAAATTGATCTGTTTCCCAGTTTAGCATCACAATTGTGCAAAGGTTAAAAAAAAGTATATAGAAAGACCACAAGCATAATTGACATAAGGAAGTATTCAGGACAAATCTAATTCCTTGAATATCCTATGATACTTTATCCTATGGTCTCCTTATATTCTTACATTCCTAGAGAACTCTACTTTTTATAAAACACTTTCACATACACGGATGTATCTGAGATTTGCAACATCATTGTGACATAAGGTAAAGAATATCATTTTACAGACAAAGAAACCAAAGCTAAGATAATTAAAGGACTTGCCCGAGGTCATTCAGCTAGAAAGTAAAAAGAAACCAAGACTCAAACCTAGGTCTCTCTGACTCCAAACTGAGCTTTCTTTCTGCTATACATGTGGTTCACAATTTTCTTCATGAATATAAGTATTCCATTTCAGATCGAAATTTTCAGACTCACACAAAAGAGGGTTATTCTTTTAGTAGGCACTGGTTTAATAAAATGAATTATGACAAGAATCCACTCTTAATTCAGTAATGTTTTTAAATAAATTTATGACTTATCTATAAAAAAACAACATATGTTTTAAAATATTAGTTGATTACATTATTTTTTTTTAGTCTATAGCTAATGCTTGGAGTATATATAGATTCATAGACCCTGCACAATAGTTGGGAACCACTTCGCTAAACCACCAAGGCAAGAGAACTTGATTCTTATCCTGACCATTAAACAATATAATGTGGTAATTAAATGCTTAGGCTCTGGAATCAGCTAAATGTTTACCATTATCATTATCATAATTGTTTTATAGGTTACCAGCAGAGATAGACAGTGCTCATTTTAGCTGTTTCTGGGGTCACAATGCTGATTAGACTTTCTGGGGTCACAATGTTATCTACACTGTGTAGATGAAGGTACCTGATTCTGATACTTAGTAGAGATACTGCCTTGGGCAAATTACTTAACCTTTCTTTGTCTCAGTTTTCTCTCTTTGAAAGTGGGATAATAATAGTACTTACCTCTTAAGGCTGTTGTGAAAATTAAATGAGATTATGCACATAAAATACTTGGCACAATGCCTGACACATAGGAAGTACTCAAAAATGTTGGATATTATCAGTTACTAACCAAATGTATTATCTTTATCAGGTCACTGAAGTTATATTTGATTATTTCATCTGTAAAATGAAAATAACAATAACTTATTTGCCCTAAAACAGGTGGCTCATCATGATACCTTGAGTTCCCTTCCAACTCTGAGATATATGGTTCTGAGATCATCACCTGGTTTTCCCCATAACAAGATGGCTGTTAACTTAAAGGAGCCATAGCAAGGAAATCTAGAAGCAGAAAAGCCTATTAAAACTCCAATAATTCAGTATAACAACCAAAGCAACATACCTAATCTGGTATGACCACATTTTCACTTAATTACATCTGCAAAGACCCTATTTCCAAATAAGGTCACAGACACAAGTTCCAGATAGACAGGAATTTGAGAGGAGGGGCACTATTTAACCCACTATTCCTGGGAATGTCACTTAATCTGCCCATACCTCAGTTTTCTTGTATGGGGATCACTAAATTGGTAAGAAAAGTGGGCTCAAAGCATTTTGATAATTATGACAATTCCAAATTTTCCAGAGTCCATAATTTTTATGGTCTCCAAGCACAGTGTACTTATGCAATCCTGAGATAGCAGAACTCACTAAAGAAATTCAAAAGTGTAAAGGACTGTGATCTGTTGTCCAAGAAGATCAGTTCAAAGCATTAACTGACCGCAGAGTACCAACTCTGACTGTGCCAATACTATGGCAAACACTATAACAATGGGGACCAGGTATTTTATGCATTTTGAACAAATAACACCTTGCACTGTGGGTGCCTAATAAATGTTTACCATTATCATTATCATAATTGTTTTATAGGTTACCAGCAGAGATAGACAGTGCTCATTTTAGCTGTTTTGATATAGTCTCAGTGGGGGAAAACAGAAAGGAAGAATACATTCTCCACATGACATGAATTGTCCAATATAGCAAGTTTTGCCTATGGACAGCATCTATGGGAATTTTACACTACTGTCCTCTTAAAATTCAAATATGTTACCTACCTCTTCATAATTACAGCACCTTAAAATACAAGATGCCACAAACCCCAAAGATAATGATTTCCCTAGTTTATTTTTCCTGAAGGGAGTCAGAGTACATAAAGGGCACTCATAGAGAGACATTCAGGTGTCTTGGAAAAACAGAAACTGCACTAGAGTTCAGAAGACTCAAACCCCATCCATGAACCAATTATTCACTATCTATGCAATCCTAGTGTATTAGTTTCCTAGAGCTGCTGCGACAAATTACCACAGACTGGGGGCTTAAAATACCAGAAATTTATTCTCTCACAGTTCAGGAGGCTAGAAATCTGAACCCAAGGTGTTAGCAGAGCCATACTCCTTCTGAAGGCTCTAGGGAAGAATCTGTTCCATTCTTCTATTTTAACTTCTGGTGGTTTCTGGTAATCCTTCAAGTTTTTTGACTTGGAGCTGCATCACTCCAATCTCCACCTTAGCCATCACACAGTCTTCTTCCCTATGGTCCCTATGTCTCTTGTCTCCAAACCTCCCTCTCCTTATATAGGACACCAGTCATTGGATTTAGGGCCCACTCTGATCAAATGTGACTCCATCTTAACTCGATTATATCCAAAGAGACCCTAGTTCCAAATAAGGTCACAGCCAGGGGTTCCACATGGAAATTAATTTGGGAGGGTCACTACTCAACCCACTACACTTGAGAATGTCATTTAATCTGCCTGTGCCTCAGTTTCCCTATCAGTAAATTAATGATCATTTCTCCAACCATGTCTATCGCACAATTATAAGATATTCCTTTTGGGGAAATGATATGTACTTGTGGAATTGTGCATCCACATTTGTGATTTCAGAACCAGTTTGGAAGATGGAGAAGTAGTTTGTTTCACTCTTCCAAAATACAAGTCAAATTCGCTAATAATACTTATGGTTGATAGCTTGTTGCAGGAGGGACAGTTATAAAGAAGTAAAATATTGCATGCTATAAAACTATATACTGGGTTTCTATACACTAAGCTAATATACACATTGTATTATTTAACAGTAGATGTTTCAGAGGTAATCACTTTTGAAAAATGAAATGTGCTGTCCTTTAAATAGAAATAGCACTACTAAGCCACAATCAGTAAAACAAAGACTTTGAAGAGTCTTTCTAGAGTAAGAATTCATTCAAACACTCCCCTTGGTCTCCATAGCATAGACATAAGACACAAGGCCAAGGTAAGGAAATCAATCTCTGGCTACTTCAAGTAGTTCCCTGTGTATTCAAGACTCATTTAGTAACTGAATACACAGTATAGGGAGGCCTGTTCATTTTTTCCGAATCCTACATAGGTGGAACTACATTGATAAGTTTATCATTATTTAGGGCTAATCAACAATGAGATTTAAGGTCAAGTTGAATAAATAGGATATTCTCGGTTATAGCTTCCTTCTGCTGGAAGCTTTAATATCTCTTTACTTGGTTCAGTAAAGTTGGTTGTTGGTATTCCTTGTGCTTGTGTGGAAAAAGGCATACCTCCTTTTAGCAATACATTTGCCTCCACTAAAATGAAAAGAAAAAGTAACACAGAGAACAAATCAAGGAATACCCTTTGGAGCTAATCCTTGAGTAGTTTCCCTTGGGCCATCTGTGTGCTTAATGATGGATTGCTCTGTCACTCTATAGGACCGAAAAATTCCATCCTCTCTTTCAGCCCAAACCACCTACACTTCAGTAATCACTTTGTTTCAAGGAAAGGGAGAATTGTTTCATATGAAAACTAGGCAGCCAAGTAAATTTCTGGTAGAAGTTTCCCCAAACAATGGCTGGATGTCAAGCTATGCCTTCAAGGCAAGATGAGAATTTGAAGATTTGGGAGATGTCAAAATGATCCTCTGCTTTGATTAACCAGATTGATGTTTCTAATCAAGCATCAAGAGAGAACCAGGTAGCTCAGACGATTTAGACCATTCTATGCAGCTGGGATATCTTTGGTACTTTCTAGAAGAGAAACACGGCCAATTTAAGTGATGATGTAGGTTCACTAGGATCAGTCTGGAGCACCCGACAAGGAGATATTTGTTTGGAACAGTCTCTAAAATGAAGTGAGGAAGCAGGTTGTGAGCTGTAGAATATGGAATCTCTGCATATAGAGTTCAAGTGGTCCCTCTGCAGAAGTAGCCTGTCTCCCTGATTCCATTAGGGTAAGCCTGGAGCCATTGCTAGATTATTCAATTTACCAAAAATATTTAAATAATATTATATTTGCTACTTAGAAAGCGTGATAATCATTATGTCAAAGTCAGAAGAGTTTTGGACTTTCTGAACTATTTTACAGTTCAGTATATTTTCACTTTTGAATTACACTTGGGAAGAATCATAAGTTTTTCAGCATTTAGAGCTGCTAGGTGTTAATCTGGCCAGGTCTGAAGCACATGGCAAAGAAATTGTTTACCATGTTAACAATGAGAGCATTGTTAAAAGATGTTTGAGGAGGAGGGTACGAGCTCCAGAATCTGGGGGTCTAGAGTTGAATGATTCTTTCTACAAACAAAAGCCCTTGCCCATATATCCTAAAAGAAGCTTCCTATCTGTAGCAGGTTAGTTGGGGGACTGAGGGGAGGGAGACTTGCAGACTAGTTTCCAGAGAGCAGATGCTAGATGGTGAGCCCTGTTTACCAGGCCATAGCAGGTCTGCCAAACAGAAAGATCCTGTAGAGAGGCTGTGGTTCAGAGACTCATGAAAGTAGTTGTTCTGAGATGGTCCAGGGCCCCAGAGATGCCAAGCAGGCACCTGCTCCCAGCACTGAGATTAGGAGAGAAACAAAACAAACAAATAGTCCCATCTACCAGTATTTAACCTCTTGTTTCTAGGAGTTGTGACTTCTTCGTTCACTGGCGATGATGGAAAAAAGTACTGGAGCAGTAAGGCATGAGTTCTATATAGGCTAATGCCAAAGAGGTTAAAGTTCCCCCTCAGAAACCAGCCAGTACACAGTGCACTCAATCTCACATTTGTGATTAGGGGTCACATTCAGCTGCTCAAACATGAAAATGAAGCTCCTTGAAAACCTGTGTGCCTCCTTAAAGAGAAGCTTCAATCTTCATGCTCGGCTCTTGTCTGAGTCTATATGAAACAAGTATGGAAATCCAGTTCAAGATTTTATGTCTATGTCATGGGCTAAAGCATTAACTCAAAAATTTGGCCCAGCCAGATAACTAGATCTCTGCTTGAGCCAGTGCATTCACTTGAAATAATTCAGTAGCAGGAGCTTTCACCTCTGGCAAGCATGGGTAAATCCTAGATTAGCAGTCCTTGTCATTCCTAAATGGACTGCTCATCTCCTGCTGCTGGGCCTTCATTAACAAACTGAATATACTAAAGAGAATAAACAAGCCTCTTGCAATGCACACATGTAATCACAACCTCCGCCTTTGTCTCTTGTCTTCTGGGATTTTCACTTCATGCTGGGTTAGCTCTACTCTCTTCAACTCCTCTTTCTTTGCTTTCCAACAGCACAATGTCATCATCTCCTACAGATTTATTTTTGTTTCCTCTGCCTACAGTGACAATTCATGCTCAAAAATAGAACTCTCCCATTTCCTACTTTTTCCCCTCCCCTCCCAACATGAACAACCCTAAATAACAACCCATGTCATTATAGACAAGGAGATCAAGGCATGACTAATTCATATTCCATATCCAGACTCAAAGAACTGGACAGATCCATTTCAAAAAGGATTGTAAAGAAAGAGCTGATATGAACAGGTAGACAAGAAATCCTGAGTTTGGTGCTGGCTGAACGACCTTGACAATTTTATGATAGTTTCCTACACTTCTGTGATCCTATTTTCTAAAAAAAATCAAACATAATTGAAATATTCACTTCATGGGAGACTCATAAGTCAGTCACACAAAAGAAAAAAATCTACAAATGTCATAAAGAACCTCATAAATTCCTATCTGGGAAAGTAGGAAAAATATTAAATATAGGAGGAGGAGGCTGCCAAATTGTGCTCCCTGAATCTATCCTTGACTCTCTTTCTTTCTCACTCCATTTTCTATTCATGAAATATCTCAGAGCTAAAATTTTAATCTATGTGCAGACAATTTATGAATCTGGATCTCTGGGCCTGAACTCTCCACTGAGTTCTATACTCATGTATCCAATTGAATACTTACTGGACATCTCATACGCACTGAGATGTCTCACAGACATTTCACATTTATTTTACCCTCAATTTCCTCTTCTCTTATTTCCTAGTCCATAAAGAGAACCATTTTCCATCAAATTGTCATAGTCAGAAACATGAAGGTTAGCATCTCCCTCACTCCCATCTCCGTCCATTCTACTGCTGTAACATAAGCATCTGTCTCTTCCTCACCTTCTCCATTTCCACCACTCTAGTCTTGGACATCATAATTTCTCAGTTGCATTACTGCAACAGTTTCCAAACTGGCCATGAACCCTCACATTCATTCGTGATCCTCCATATACTTGTCACTGTGCTTTCCTTGACCACAATTATTCCACTCCTTCTTTCTTCTGCAATTGAGTACCTACTAGTGTCAGGCCATGGGCCAGACCTTTATATGCATATTCCTATTTCATTCCGACAACAACCTTTTGAGGTATGCACTATTATTATCACCATGTTACTGAGGAGGAAACTAAGGCCCAAATAAAAGAAATAATTTGTTTAAGAACAAACAGCTCATTTAAATTCAATTGCTGATCTACCAGACTCCAAAGCCCATGTCTGTTCCAGCACACTACACTGTCTCTCTATTTCTATCATTATATGTAGGATTCTTTGTTAGATTTATTTGGTTCTTCTCTCCCTCCTAAACTGTGTTTTGAGGATAAGCTTCATGTTACTCTGGTTCATTAACATACCCCTAGGACTAAGTGCCATGGCAAGTGTCTAGCAGCTTCTCATAATGTAATCACTGAATAAAAATAATGACTGATTGAAACCCAAGGAATGGTTTCCACAAGTTCACACATCTTAACTTCTCCTCCATCACATTCTCACTAGGGCACTAATTCACATATTGTATACATGGAAGTTTGGAAATATAACTTGGGAAGAATGTATCAGACCAATTCCACTGATTCTTTCCCCATTTCCTTTGTGATGGCCCAAGATACATTTCAGCCTGCTGGGTTTTCATGCCTGGTAAAATCTTTTCTTAGTTCCAGCACAGCCAGGAATGTGACTGAACTAGCATGAATTCCAGTAACCAATAAGATTTGGGTGTGGAGGAGAAAGGAAGTGAAAGACAGTTTTCTTCTTTTCTTACCAGTTTAAGAGGGCGCAACGTTGTGCCCTTCTGAGCTAGTCAGAGAAAATAAGGTTAACCAAATATTGTACAGTTTTGACCAATAGAATTTGGCCAAGAGCCACTCATTTTGTTTAATGATGCAGCATATGCTCTTGGCATTTGAACTATAATAAGGACTGCACAGGTACTTGGCAACACATGTTCTATCAAGGGGTTTTGACAACTAGAAAGTGAACAAAGGGACAATTTAAATGTAACATCACATCCACTCAGGCTGTCACTCAAGTGCCTACCAGTGATCTGACACCAAATCAATAGTATTATGGTTCATCGAAGTCATATCAATGGCTCCACAAAGTTGCAGAGCAGCAGCAGCAGCAGCACAATAGCAAACTTCATGTTTCTTTTCTACTATTACAAAGGAGGTAATCACTGTCTGGTCTCTCTCAGTGCCAAAACCTCAGCACACTACTGCCTGAAGACTCTGAGACTCTAATTGAGATGACTGCATATGCCATAGCATTTTCTCCTCACCCACCTTCTCTCTCTATCCTGCCTCTTCCTGCTGTATTCCCCATGAAAAACAAAACAAAACAAAACAAACAAACAAAAAAAAACAAGAACAAGCTTGATAAGGATTTCCCCCAACCTATACAAAATACAGAGAGGTCATCTTATAGATGCTGTGAGGAGCCACCACGAGAGTATAAGTTCCCAGAGAAAATATTTTCAAAGTTAGCTCAACCTTGGAGATTTTCAAAAGCCACTTGATCTCTTTATTCCTTGTGTGTTCAGGTTCACTTCACCTTGTTACCCTGTGAGAGACTTATTTTTTCAACTAGCAGAAGATCCTCCCTGAATTGCCATTTCCCACTCTTTTCCACTCTTTTCCATGTCTCCCAAAGCCAACACTTGAGAGTGTTCATTTTCCAGAATTCTCTACAGAGGATTTTAACTATTTGGGCAACTTAATTTAAATATAAATCCAAAAAAAAATTAAATGAGGAAAAAGCGCAATTTCCAAATGCCCCCAGTACCCTGAAAAGGGGAACTATAGAAGCCTAGTATGATTGAAAACCCTCTAGTCACAGGGACAGAGCAGCATTAGACAAGTGTCTCAGATAGAGGGTACATAAATTTCAGGGCTCAAATGAATTTCTCCCCTATGCCAGAGCACCTATTGCACTCACCAACCTAGCCAAATGCTTTCACATCAATGAGATGAGGATGAATTATTGTAAAGCTTCTGTGTAAAATGCTACACCCTGTCATTTCCTAAAAATCAAATTA
Organism: Pteropus vampyrus; assembly: GCF_000151845.1. Taxonomy (NCBI): domain Eukaryota; kingdom Metazoa; phylum Chordata; class Mammalia; order Chiroptera; family Pteropodidae; genus Pteropus; species Pteropus vampyrus. The sequence continues at coordinate 1,182,300 of NW_011889324.1, read as the reverse complement.
TTGAGAGTGATTTTGCTTGTAAACATATTTTGAAAATAATTTCATTGTCATTATGTTAGTTTTACTTGCTTCCCCACCACTTAAATTTTGTTTGCATTAATGTGCTACAAAGTTAAAAAGATCACACACCTCCCTCTCAACCAAGAGCTTGCACACTAGCCACAGAAGTAAATAATTTCAATCAGCAAAAAAAATGGAAACATATTATAGGCAATAGAAAACACTTTAAATCATGCCTAACATCCTTAAACAGAATTGCCTCTTCCTCACCCAGGCCACTAATACATAATTATCTTGACAACAAATGTTTTGTTTTGTTTTGTTTCGTTTTCAGATGGAGGGACACAAATTCTATTTATAGGTCTCAAGCTGCAGACCTAATGGTGTTGACCAGGTTCCACTGTTCAAGAAAAATCTCAATTTTAAGCACAGCATACTTTCACAGCCTACTGTCTCTAAAGGTAGAAGTATGGCCCTACCCTGCTGGATCTTGAGTAGGCTGCACCCACAGGCACAAAAACCTACTAAGCTGAGGCTTAGCAGATTCTGTTTCTTGCTGCCTTGGCAGAGCAGTCATCAAAAATTGAAGCATCCGATGACCCAAAAGCCAAATTGTTTCTGTTGAGAGACTTGCCTAATGGCATTCAACTAGGGTGCCATTGCCCAAGGATGCCTCTAAGCAATGCCTTTGGCTCTAAGCACTTGAAAAACAAAAACAAAAATTGTAGATTTCCTTGCTATGGCATACGGTGACAAGGAGAAGCATTAGTGACAAGAGTGAAGGATGCATTAATTCGATATTTATTCATTTTTTTCTAACAACTCTGTATTGAGTGCCTGTTATCTGCCAGGTATTGAATTTAAACCAAATCATGAAGTTTGACTGTCAACTACCCAGAGCCCTTAGACTCAGTTTCTCTTTTGAACAATGACAGCAATGCATGTGTGAATCATTGAGGTATCATGAATTTGATCTACTAGAAATGAACCTATAGATAATGTGAACTGGTATCGATGGCTCATTTTGCACAAAGAACTGAACTCAACACAGTGACCACTGGGAATGAGGATGGGGCGGGACACAAAGGAAAGGGAATGTGTGTTTCCTCATGTAGGGTTGATTAAAATAGCAGTGGGGATACAAGGAAACAGATGAAGTCCAGTATCGACTCATTTGTCTCTATTTGAGCTGCAACTGAACAAGGCCATGATCTGTTTTACATTTATTTATTTATTCACTTCTTACTTGATATTATTTGAACATTTGTGTATTCAGCACAATGCTAGGCAATCTAGGAATATAGAAATGCTGTCTTACATAGTAATAACAACCACTAATGAAAGATCTACTATATATCACACTCTGTAATAAATGCTTTTACAGGCTTTTTTGTCACTCTCACAAAATCACTGCAACTCAAATGATCTGGTTTGTAATAATGTATGGCAATTGTTTTAGGTACAGGGAAGAATGCCATCCAATAGCTAATGTAATGTAAATAAAGGAAACAGCTCTTAGAAGTGTCACTGTTGGAGTGTGAGATGAAATCCGTCATCTCCCTGGAGACATGGGGGAGTGGAGTACTGTGGATGGCGGTTTTGTGTGTTGTTTTTCCTCGGTTCTTCCCCGCTGGCGCAGTAAGGAACTACAGGTCAGCGAGATTGAGAAAAAGTAAGATTTTTTTTTTAAAGTACATTTTAGAAGGAGATGGGCCGCGCTAGGAAACGCTGCAGTCCTGTGGAATTTAGGAGGTGAAAAGATAATATAGTACACCCCAAAGAGAGGGATGGGTTTCCAGCCAGGAATACTGTAACAAAGCAGAAATGAGAAGATCTGATTATATTTGAGTCATGATAGGAGGGCTTAGATGATCCATATGTGAGGTCACCTTGACTGACAGTTGGCTGCTATATAATACTTTGCCCAGTGTGCATGTGCTTACCCAGGATTCGGTCTGTTATAATTAGATTCATGAACTTCCAGGGATAGTCATGATATTATAATGATGGTATAATGAGGCTGAGGTTAGGGGCAGTACTTTCTGTGCATGCATTTGTGGCTGGTTTAACCAGCAGCTTTTATGGCCTATGTGCTCTAGGATTTGGGGTAATTTATAACCCTAAAAGGGAGGTATTTCTGGGAGGTCCTTAAGGAAGGTCTTCAAGGGAAGTTTTTTGGTTACAGAGCTGGGCCTTCACTCCTGTCTCTCATGCCTGACTAACTACCTAACAGAAGTATGATCTTAGGAAACATTATTTTACTATTGCTTTTTTATAATTGTTTTATTATATCTATCATAATGATAATAACAGGTAGGACCATTTATTGCTATACCAAATGCTATACCAGAGGCTTTCCATACATTATCTTGTTCATTCTGTACAACAACCCTATGAAGTATTATTATCCCTATTTTACAAAGAAGGAAACAGGTACTTGGAGTAGAATAACTTACCGAAGACTGCACAGTGAGTAAGAGGCAGAGTTGGGACTAGAACACTCATCTGGCTGCTTCCAGATGAGAGGCATTTTCTATTACCCTCACTTTAAGGTCCCTGACTTGCATTTCCATTGTGTGTGTTGAGGAGGTGGTGGGGAGGGAAGATACACACCTAACAAGAATGTTAAATATATGATTGTGAGCAAGCCATTTAAGTACTCAGTTTCCTCATAAAAAAAAAATGGGGATAATGATAACATAATTTACCAAACTTGAAGGGTGATTGCGATAATCAAGTGAAGTATTTTGGAAACCTGTTTGTATAGCATTTTGAATTCAGAAAGCAAATAAAATAAGGAACGTATGCAGTAATCACTGTAAGTTTTAGCTATTCCAATGTTCAGATGCCTAGGTGGCCTTCTCTATTTTCCTTATAAACCCTTCAGTAGTAAGACTTCATACTCTAACCAAAAACAGGAGGCTTGGGGTCTTAACATTTGCTGTTCCCTCTTCATAAAGTGTTTTTCCTTAGAGCCTTCCATGCCTGCAACAATAACCATAGAGATTCCTTATTTTACTGTTTTATTTCTTCACAGTACTCATCACTACCTGAAATTATCTCACTTATTCCTTTGTTTATTATTTGTTGATCTCCACTTACTGGAATAAATTCCCCTTGAGAGTAGCAACTTACTTTTCTTTGTTCATTCCTGTATCCTCAGTTCCTTGAATAGGGCCGTAAACATTAAAAAAAAATGCTCAATAAATGTCTGCATAATAAATAAATAAATAACAATACATGGTTCATGAAACAAGAGGCATTGCAAGGCTTTATACAATGGGTAGATTTGAGTGTAAGAACTAGAAATTCACAAGAGGGAACAATTACTCTGAGCTAAGATAAACCAATAAAACATCAAATGGGCATGCACTTGGGTCCCTCCTTGAAGAAAGGAGAGTATTTGAATGAGTTCAGGTCAGCCAGGAGCTCAGGATGGATGGCATCAGGAAAGAGTAAATGTAGGAGGGACTACACTTTTTTTAGGAACAGAGGCAAGCTCAGTCTGCCCAAAGTTGTTGGGTACAGAAATTAGAAATGTACAAGGGTAAGTTGTGGGCATATCATTGATATCCCTGAGTGGCAGGTTAAGAAGCTTGGCATTTAAGGAGACTTTTTCTAGGAAAAGCAATGAAAATTATAGAAAAGAAAGTGAAATGGGGATTAGAAGGAAAACATGCTACAGTTCATTTTCTTCATGGTTATTATTACAGACACGAGAGGCTCTAAAGAAGAGTATTTCTGGCAAAAGGAACTGCAAAGGTTAAGGCCCAAAAACTTTTCTTGATTAGAATACAGTGTCTTACTACAAACTGTTTATAAGGAAAAATACACAGAAAAGGCTGGCTGGGTATCAATGAAAAAGGTGCTGTAAATTGCGATACTTATATAGATGAGAGTTTATAATGGCTGCTACTTTTTTGTGGTAGACATAGAGATGTACTCATCAAATCCCCCTTCAAAGAAGGGCTTGCCAACCAGTTACAGGGTCTGTGCTCAGCACACAGCCTCTAGCTGTCAGCTTCCTCAGGGTCTACTGAAGCTACAAACAGATATTTAGCCTGCTATCACCCACTTCCTGGGGCAGCCTGTACCTAGTGACTAAGCAAGGCAGGGCTATAAAGGCCTGACCATTTTGAATTAAAGGAGCACACAGGGACCCTCAAATAGGCAATGCTCTTTCCTTATTTCCCTGCAGAATTAACTGAAGCTTTGTCTGATCTTCATTTGTAATTTGACTTCTTCCCCTACCTAATTCTGCTCCCTCTCCTCCCTTTCACAGGTATTGATCCCAAATACACATCTTGCATCCCAAACTCTTTCTCCAGCTGCTTTGCTGTATAACAGATTATTTTGCATACTGTCTTCAAAACAACCTTACAAGATATGTTTTATTATTTTCACTGCACAAAGAGGAAACTGAGGCTTAGAGAGGATAAGTAACTTACCCACATTTACACAGCTAGGAAGGACCATGCCTAGAGAAAACAATTCTTGGCAGAAAAATTGTTCCCCCATTCACCATTTCCTTCACCAACCTACCTTCATGCAGATTTGATTACCAAAAATCATGTTGACATTGGCCAAAACTCTTAACCTAGATTTACCTCTGTAAGATACACTTGATCCAGAGAGTTGTTGCCACTGTTATTTTCTCAGTTACAAGTTAAATGTGCTCACCTGGAGTAAATCTTCCATTTTGTTTTAGGGTGGCTATGTCATCCAGCAAACCAAGTTCCTAGTACAATGTCTAAATTCATCTTTAAGAATCTTAAACTATGCTATTTAACAAACCATGATCTGGAGGTGCTGCATTTGCACCTGGGTAACATTACTAGCTGAAGGACATGGAACCCTCTCCCAGCAGAAATAGCAACTGAGGCAAATAAGGAAGGGACACTGCAGTCCCTCCCTGTGGATGTTATTAGTTTCTCTCAACCAAGAGTACTGTAATCGATTGGACCGATATTACCAGAAAATGTCTGAAGAGAGGCCTATAAATTCAAGTGACATGAGAGGTGCCAGAAATAATAATAGAATCGTCTTGAATATATATTTGGAAATGCTAAGGATATTATTCAAGGTTGGTGGAAAATAGCATACGTGTTAAAATTTCAGGAATTGATACTCCTACAGTAGGAACAGTGTATGAATCTAAGGAGGGTAGAGGAACATTACTAAAGTCTTTCCTGGTTATGAATTACCTCTTTCAGTGGGTTTGTTGTGGTTCTTTATAAAATAAAATTGATTTTATGTACAGCTAGTAGAAGAGTTAATATGGTCTGAAAAAAGTAATTCTTGGCATAGTTTACTTCATTCTTAATTATAGTAGAGATGAGGGTCGATTTTCTTTTTTAGTCAGAATGCATGTATCTTTTTTTTTTTAGAACATAGGGTTTCTTTCATAAAACTTTATTTTTAGAAAACTTTGCTGAACCACAGCTCTGCTAAGGTGAGGAGATTCCAGGTCTTCTGAAAGGAATGTCAGAGGCAGAGGAACACAGCCTGAATTCTCTTGCCTACAGCATAACAGAACATGATTCAGCTCCATATTGGACCATCCCCAGGTGACTCCAACAGTTTCCCTGAAATGAATTAAGCCACTTAATTAGTGTTTCAGTTGCATATTAAGCCTTTAAAAGCACAACAAAAACATAACCAGTACTGTCCATATAAGATATGCTTTAAAACTGGACAGATACATGTAAAAAATGAAACTAGATAACCTTCTTACACCATATAGAAGAATAAACTAAAGATGGATTAAAGACTTAAATGTAAGATCCAGAACCACGAAACTCCTAGAAGAAAACATAGACAGTAAACTCTCTGATATTGCTAATAGTAATATTTTTTCTGATATATCTTCTTTGGCAAGGGAAACAAAAATAAATAAACAAACAAATGGGACTATATCAAACTAAAAAGTTTTTGCACAACAAAGGAAACCATCAATAAAACGAAAAGACAATCTACTAAATAGGAGAATATATTTGCTAATAATACATCTAACAAGGGGTTAATATCCAAAATTTATAAAGAACTCATACGGCTCAATACCAAAAAACAACAACAACAACAACAAACAATCCAATTAAAAAATGAGTAAAGGACCTGAATAGGCATTTCTCCAAAGAGGACATACAGATAGCCAATAGACCTATGAAAAGATGCTCAATATCACTAATCTTCAGAAAAATGTAAATTAAAACCACAATGATGTATTACCTCACACCTGTCAGAATGGCTATCATCAATAAATCAACAGCAAGTGTTGACGAGGATGTGGAGAAAAGGGAACCCTCCCTCATGCATTGTTGGTGGGATTGCAAATTGGTGCAGCCACTACGGAAAAAAGTTTAGAGGTTCCTCAAAAAATTAAAAATGGAACTACGTTATGACCCACAAATTCCATTTCTCAGGATTTATCCAAAGAAAACCAAAGCACTAATTCAAAAAGATATATGCAGCCTTATGTTCACTGCAGCACTATTTATAATAGCCAAGATATGGAAGCAATCTACATGCCCATCATTAGATAATGAACAGGTGGTACATATATACAATAGAATATTTTTTGGCCATAAAAAAAAAACAATAAAATCCTATCATTTGCAATAACATAGATGGACCTGGAAGGTATTATGCTAAGTGAAATAAATCAGAGAGAGAAAAACAAATATTATATGCTTTGGCTTATATGTAAAATCTAAAGAATAAAATAAAGGAATAAACAAAATGGAAACAGACTCATAGATACAGAGAACAACCTGGTGATTGCCAGATGAGATGGGGGTTGAGGAGCTGGGTGAAAAAGAGGAAGATATTAAGATGTACAAATTGGTAGCTATAAAATATTCCCAGGAATGTAAAGTACAGTACAGGAAATACAGTCAATAATATGGTAATAACTATGTATAGATGTATAGTGCCAAGTGGGTACTAGACTAATCAAGTGGATCACTTTGTAAATTATATAAATGTCTAACCACTATGCTGTATACCTGAAACTAATATAAAATAATATTGAATCTCAACTCTAATGGTAAAATAAAAACTAAAAAAAATCTTAACCATAAAAAAGATACACATTAAAATAAAAAAAGGCAAACTTTAATAAATTAGCTGTAAATAGTCCCAAAATGAGTTCCTTTAGGATGGGAACCTAGTCTCATTCATAATTGTATCCACCACAGAGATTAACATATACCTGGAACACAGTGGGTACTTGATTGAGTTCCTTGTAATTGAATTGAAAGGGGCATGTAAACCAAGTTGAAAGAATTTAATAAAGTCAATCCATTGTAAAGTTATTTAACCAAGTAAGTTACGTCCTGACTATACCTAGGGCACCAAGCTCTTTACCTCGTGTAGCTTTCTTAATTTGAAAACTAAGGTCACCCACTTTTTCCCATTAACAGAAAGGGCAACTACTCCAAACTCTATTGCCTACCCTCTCCTAAGCACAGGCTTTCATAACAAAGGGTTTTTAATGTGAAATCTTTTAGAGAGCAGAAATTTGTGGCTTCTATCAACAACTAATTTTAAATGATCAAATTCTGTGTGTAGTAGCATGGTCTAACATTGTTCAAGTAATTTGTTTATATCCCAGATATGGCTTTAGAAATTTTGTCACACAATAAAGTGTTCCACTGAACTCTTTTTTCAGAAAATGCAATTTATCAAAAATTGGTTACCAACAAATATATCCCAATTTTCTCTCTCCATCGTTCCTATTTTAATCTTGAGGGTTCTACTTTTACTGAAATGTTTACAAGCCATACATTTGTCCTGGAAACATGTTTTATGATAAAATAAATTTACCACTTGGATGCAATAGAAAAACAAAAGGAGTGAGTTCCCAAAAGTTGGTCCAGTATCTTTTGAGAGGTTAAAGAATTCTGGGTTACTGATGTTGAGTAGGTTCTGTACTATAATTGGGTTCTTCTATTGAGACTATTAAATGTGTGTCTCCTTCAGAAAAAGAAATCCTCATACACTGCTGGTAGGAATATAAGTTGGCACAGTCACTATATAAAACAATATGGAGGTTCCTCAAAAAATGAGGAATGGAGTTACCATATGACCCAGCAATCTCTCTTCTGGGTAGCAACCCTAAAAAATTAAAAACATTTATTCTTAAAAATATATGTACTCCTATGTTCATTGCAGCATTATTCACTGTGGCCAACATAAGGAAACAACCAAAGCGTCCTTTGATAGATGATTGGATAAAGAAGATGTGGTACATATGTACAGTGGAATACTACTCAGCCATAAAAAATGAAATACTGCCATTTGTGGCAACATGGATGGATCTTGAGAATTTCATGTTAAGTGAAATGCATCAGTCAGAAAAAGTCAAGAACCATATGATTTCATTCATATGTGGGATATACAATTGAAAGCAACACATGAACAAACAAGATAAACAAACAAAAATTCATAGATGAAGACAATAGTGTAGTGGTTACCAGAGGTAAAGGGGAGAATAGGGGACGTAGAAGAGGGTAAAGGGAGTCAAACATATGATGACAGAACGAGACGACTTTGGGTGGTGAACACACACACAGTGCAATATACAGATGATGCATTATAAAATTGTACACTTGAAACATATAATTTTATTAACTAATGTTACCCCAATGAATTTAATTTTTTAAAAAAATTAAAAATAAAAAAACTAATGAAACTATAAATAAATAAATAAATAAATAAATGGCTCCTTCAAATAATAAAAATCAAACTGTCCACATCAATGGAAAAGCAAAATTCTACTAATGCAGGGTTTCTTAAAGGTTTTTATTATTGTAAAATAATACACATTACTTAAAAACTTAATGTACAGCAGCCTTAAATTGAAAAGTAACTTCTCTCCCCAAACCATACTTCAGATCACCATTACTATACCCCAGTCCCGCTCTCCAGAAGTAACCACTGTTAACAATTTCCTAGGTCTATTTCTAGAGATTTTCAATGCATATATAAGGATATGTGTAATAATTGCATTTTACACAAGTAAATTATATCATACATATTGATTTACAACTTTCTTTTTCAACTTAATATACCCTGAACATCTTTCCCCAAAATAACATACATGGTACTTCATTGTTTTCAGCAGCTGCATAGTATTCCATAATCTAAATGTATCATAATTGACTTAACCGGTCTCCTATTTATGGATATTTAGTTGTTTCCATTTTTTCGCTATTACACATGATCATCTTTGTACATATTTCTTAGGGCACATGAAAGAATTATTAAATGAAGGTAACACATGAAAATATTAAATGGTACAGCTGCTTTGGAAAATAATTTGGTAGTTTCCCAAAAGGTTTAATCATAGAGTTACCATATAACTTAGCAATTCCATTCCTAGTTGTATACCCAAGAAAAGTGAAAACAATTTTATGCAAAATCTTGTACACAAATATTCACAAGCATTATTAATAATAACCAAAAACTGTAAACAACTCAAATATCCATCAACTGGTGAATGGATTGGATAAACAAAATGTGTATATCCATAAAATTAAATACCATAAAGGAATGAAATATCGATTCACGCTAAAACATGGATGAACCTTGAAAACATTATACTAAGTGAGTACTCACAAAGCTCACATATTGTGTCATTCCATTTGTACAAAATATCCACAATAGGTAAATTCATAAAGACAGAATAGTCGTTGCCAGTTGGTGTGGAGAGGGGAGAATGGGGAGTAACTGCTAATAGGTATGCATTTTATTTTTAGGGTGATAAAAATGTTTTGGAATTAGATGGTGACGGCTACAAGATCCTGTCAATATACTAAAAAAAATGAGTTGTACATTTTAAATAAATTTTATGGTATGTGAATTTTATCTCAATAAAGCAGTTTTAAAAAGTAACATTAAGCCTTTCAAAGAAGGGTCAGTTTGGAATATATACACTCTACTGGAATACTTTTATCTTGGGATATTCCCCACATACCACAGAAAAAAAATTGCTTTTGTATAATTTCTCCCACCAGACAGTTAAAATGTTTTTCCTCATTTCCTAGAGGAAATGACTATGCTTAAATTTGAAGAGAAAAAAAATTAAATCAAAGATTTGCTTTCAGAAACATGTCTTTCTTTTTTTTTAATACAGTCTCTGTGCTGCTGTTTTTTTTTTTCTAATTATAAAAGTAGCACATATTCACTGTATGGGATTTGAAACAGACATAAAAGCCTAAAACAAAGAAAGTAAAGATTACCTGTCATGCCACCACCCAGAGATAATCATTGTTAACATTGAAGTGTGTTTACTTCTAGTCTTTTATTATACCTTTGTTTATGAAATTGGGATTATATTCTGCACACATAGCTTCATATCTTACTTTATTATTTTAATATTATGATATCATAAGCATTTTCTCATTTCAAAAACATGACTTTAATGGTTGCATAATTTTCTATTTTATGCCTATACAATAATTTGTTTAACCAGTTTTCAATTTTTAGATATTTAGTGGCTTCCAATTTTTGCTGCTACAATTGTTTTTGTAGCTAAATCTTTTTTGCACATTCTTAATTATTTCTTTGTGATAAATAACTAACAGTGAAAATGTTGGATCAAAAGATATTCACACATTAAAGCTTTTGGTATGTATTCTCAAACTGCCCTTCAGAAAGGTCAGACAAATTTATGACTCCACCTGAACTGTGTTTCTCTTAACCTGTCCAACACTAACTATGACAATTTGTTTTCAATTTTTTACTTTTTGTCAATGTGTTAGGTATTAATGGAGCATGAGAGTTCATTGTTCTTTAAATTATGTACATTGGACATGCTTATGTCATTGCTTTCTGTCTTTGTGTGGATATGTGTGTACAATGTCTTTTCATCTCCTTTGTTTATTTCTCTGTTGCTATGTTCAAATTTTTTTATGAATCTGCAAGAGCTCTTTACATATTATAATATCAAGTATTTATCTATCACATATACTTACCTATTAAAAGGCATTTTTATACCTACAGCACTATTGTATTTCTCTTTATATCTCCATCAGGGCAAAGTTTTCCAAAATCCAAAGAGGAAAAAGAACAGAAATATTCCTTTCCTTTCTTTCCACCACAATCTAGAAGGTATAAGGAACCCATAAATGATCTTAAAAATAAATGGACCACATTATTAGAGAAATAATTCAGTCTCCTCTGTGGATTCATTATTGGCCACTATAAACAACTTTTCTCCCAAGTCTCTCTGGGCTCCAATGGCTATTCTAAATCAATACCCTTAGAGGCTGAGGGCCTGCTCCAAGCTTCCTTTTGCACCAACAAAACAACTCAAACTGCAGCTCTCTTCACAGTCTGTGACACTTTAACACTTGCTGATACTTAAAGAGCAAACTGTAAAGATTCTAATCACTAGGTCTAATTACAATGAAGGGGAAAATTTCACTAAAAAGTTAATGAAAGAAAACAATTACTAAGCCAAATGGAGTCCTATTCTCTTAACAGTCTGATAATATGGATTAAGCTGTTTCTAAAACCTGACTCCTGAACCACATATACCACAATCTCTCCCTCTTACTATACAAGAAGGAAGGGCCCTTGGAGTCTCATAGAAAGTGCCCACTCTGAGTCATATATAGGCCTGAGATAGAGAAGGACTTGACTTACTGAAAATTTGCTATGCTTTAAGAGCACCTGAAGGCCCTGAGGTTCAAATATTCCTTTCTGCCCACAGATTAATGCCTGATATATCACCATGACTTTAGATTAAATATCTAGTGCTCAGGACAAATGCAAGCAACTGTACAGAGGAAGGTTTTCCTAGTAAGAGATACCTAAGTGACAGTGAGGGTATTTGGCTCCTTCCACAGGCGCAGGTGTGGATGAGGCATGGGAGGAAGAAGAAAGTATGCTGTACAGAGTGCTTGAGGAGGCAAACGTGATGAGTCCATAAGTCTGCCCAAGGGAGAACTGACAAAGGGATAGCTGCAAATGCACCCCATGTTGCTTCAACAGGTGCAAATGAATGTGTTTTTATTTCTAGTTGACAACAACTTTGCCATTTCTAATGCTCCCTTTGACCTAGATAAGACTTGTCTTTACCTATGAAAATGACAAGGTATCTAGATTTTGCTTATTTCCTCATAACAGAGCTTTACCACATAAGTCTACCTATGGTCTGGGGACTGTTCCAAATGCTTTACATGTGTTAACTCATTTATATTTCACAATTATTCTATCAAGGGAGCTACTGTTAATATCTTCATTTTACAATAAGGAAACCAAGGGATAGAGAAGAGGCAGAACTGAGATTTTGACCTAAATTTGGGAGATTTCAAAGTTCATATTCCAATCCATGCTTGGAAGTCCTTTGTCCATTGGCAAAAACTCATTACTATTCCATTTCATCTTTTGCGTTATATTTTTTGGTGGTCTTTTAGGAGTTATTTTAATGGGGGAAGCTTTTTGAGAAGTTTATAATGGTTAAGAACACAAGATTTAAAATCAGACAGACTTGGAACCATGTTCTAAATCTGCCTCACACCAGCTCTGTGAATTTCAGCAAGTTACTTAACATCTCTGAGCATCAGTTTATTCATCTGTAAAATAGATTTGATAACAATCCCTACTTCATAGGGCCGTTGTGAAAATTACATGAGTTAATATATGTTAAAAGTTTATGATAGTACCTAGAACTTAGCAAACACTCAGTAAATATTACTTATACGTATTATAGAGATGAAGAAGAAAACTTTAGGGGCATTCTAAAGTTTAGCCTCAATTTGACATTATTCTGAGTATCGAGAAAAATATACAGGCTCTAGCCCCACCAAGTATACCACCATCGAAGAGGGCATCTGTGTGAGCTTAGACAAGTGACTTACCTTCCCTGAGCCTCATTTTCAAAATCAGTGACAGTAGTGATTATTGCAAATAGGAAATGAAATGGTGGATGTGAACGTGCTTTGCAAACACTAAGGGATATACAAATAATGAGTGTGCTAATGTAATCAAACATATGCAAAGAAAAATGCTAAAAATCAAAATTGCTGCAAAACTGGTTAAAAACTCTAACAAGAAAACACCACCATTGTATTACTCATTTATTATTGTTGTTATTTTGACTGCTAAAGTTTTAGGAAACACCTTGAAGCAAAAGAAGGAGTAAATAGAAACCTGTGGAAGAATTCTGAAGAAAACTCGTGGGCTTCTTTTAGGACTGTAGATGGCACTAGCTCTTCGGAATGTCTTATTTCTCTGTAAAACGTTTGGCTTCCCTTTTTCTTGATTTGGGGTTGGGGAACGATAAAGGATTATCCATGGTGAAAGAGCCTCCAAGACCTCAAGGAGAAATATATACAGGTACATTCTAAGCTGGAAACAATGAAAATATTGCAGCCATCCTGACTCTCACCAAACAAATCCCATTCTTCGTTTCTGAATCCCTCTCCCCTGGTGAGCCCAGGCAGTCAGGACTGCTCTGCTGTCATGTTGCCACTAGAGGCACTCTCTGTGTCCCTAATTTGTTTTATTAAGCAACGCATGAATGGGAAAGCATCCCACCTAACAACTAGAAGAGTGCTCAGACTGGGTTGTACAAAATGGAAGGTTTTTATATGCAGAATGGTGTGGCAGAGGAGTTATTTGCAAAAGAAAAGAAAGGATTCTTTTTAGGCCTGGTCACCTTCTTTGGGTAAGAGCTGGAGAGGATGACAGGATTTTTATCATGCAGATTGCCTCACTGGTATTGATCAGAAAGTTCCAGACTGATTGTATTAAAATTCCACTCCTTGGAGAAGCTAAAGCTGCAATTAGGTTAGTTATTAAGTTTTGGTTTCGTGACATGGCCTAGCAAAGGTAACTCTATTTTGGTCTTTTGTTTTAAAAAACAGGTCCATCCTTCCAACCAGCTCCTTGATAGATCTTAGCAACTAAGAGCCTAGGTTCTGGAGTCAGAGAGCTTGGGGTAGATTCCTAGCTCTGCTACTTAACTGTCTTTGTGACTGTGATATTGTGATTTATAATGAGAAATATAGGTTTACTGTTTGTCCCATTTCTAACACAGAGCTCCTAAAACCCTTGAAATTTTCTAACTGATAAGAGTGACAAAGGTCTCTCATGTTATGTTAATGAGGTGACTTTTGGACTTCTAGCTAAGGATGGGGACTAGTTGGCAGGAGAACCAACCATGTGATTAGAGGGTTGGAACTTTCAGTTCCACCCCCATGAACTCCAAGGAGGGGTGGCACTGAAAGCTGAATCGATCCTTCATGGCCAGTGAGTGATTTGATCAACCTGCCTGTGCAATGAAGCCTCTATAAAAAAAACCCATAAAGATAGAGTTAGAAGAGCTTCCAAGGTGGTGAACATGTGGGGGTACTGGGAGACTGTGCAATGGGATAGGGTCTATAGTCATTAGCACCAATTCAATGCCAAACGTAATCCCAAATTTGGGCTGTGGTGAAGAAGAAAATTTCTTTGGTGTAAACAGCTCTATTTTCATACAGCTTAGCTGTGAGAAAGTCATGGCTGTGAGAACAGCTCAATAGCGTTACAGCTCAATTAAGAGACAGTATGGCTGTGGAACAGCACAGCTGTGAGGCAGCCCTGGAGTGAAGTGGCCCGGGGGCAAGGTGGCCCTAGGGTGAGGCCCCTCTCTGGCTAGACACCTCTGCTCTGCTCTGCCTGTTCTGCTCCACTCGTCTTGCTTCACTCTGCCCTGTACTGTTTTACCTGCTCTTTTCTGCTCTGGTCTGGCAAGAAGTCTTAGGTGTTTCAGCTCTATCCAAGGAAATGCAGTCTTCAGTGGAAAGGGAAAGTGTACTCTTTGAGACAGAGGAGAGCTGACTTATATAAACAGAAGTCCTTGTTTGGTCTTTCCTCATGCAAATGAGGACCCTGGTCCCTGATTGGTCCATTCTCATGCAAATGAAGACTCCAAATTCTCACAGTTTAATTGGTCCAAAAGGCACTGTCCTGTTTGGTCAGAGTGGAGCTGCTCTGATTGGTTGGTAAAGATGCTGATGGGGATATAGCTGTACAGCTCCAAGGAAAGCCTCAAGGCTATTGGTTGAAATACAATTCCAGGAACTCCTTTATAAGAGCTGGCTCAGATGGCAGGATCACAGTGTAGGCAGGCAGTTCAGTGCAGGAGGCAGGTAGTTTGGTGCAGGCTTCTCCTGAAAGTGTAATTTGTGTGAGAGGCCCCTGTTTAGAAATAGCTGCTAAGTTCTGCTTTTAAATTTGAGCCTGGGTAGCCACCAAGAGCCTTTCTTGGTAGGTATCTTCTTTCTCAGGGTCAACACTGAGGTTATCCCCTCTTTTATAATAAGCCAGTAATAATCTAGCAAGTAAAATATTTCTCTGAGTTCCGTGAGCCACTCTAGCAAATTAATTGAACTCAAGGAAGGGGCCATTGGAACCTCCGATCTATAACCAGTGGGTCAGAAGCACAGGTAACAACTTGAATTTTTGATTGGCATCTGAATGGGGGATAGCCCTTAACCTATGGGGTCTGACGCTATCTGCGGAATTGAGTTGAATTGTAGGACACCCAGATAGTGTTGCAGAATTCCTTGCTGGTGTGGTAAAACCCATACATATCGGAATTGGGTGCAGAATATTAGTAAACATAGGCCTTGATTTGCTCTTGTGTAAAATGGGATTATCATACCTACCTCCAAGAGTTATTGTGAAGGTTGAATGAACTAATGCATGCAAAGCACTTAGCATAGTAAATTCTTAGTAAATAAACTATAAAAAAATATCTTTCTGGGTCCTGTTCTTGTCTGTCTCTGTTCCTCATTCTTTGTATGCCCCCTGGGCGATCTTATGTACTCCATAGTTTCAAACCCTGCAAATATGTTGATGACTCTGAGATTTCACTCTAACCCAGAGCTATCTCTAGAGCTAGTCAAAGTGCTGGTCAGCTATGAGATAAGGAACCTGGCCAGAATGATGCATATCAACATAACACTTTCTTCCTTGAGAAGGTCTTTCTATCAAAAAATCAGCCGAACTGAATGATATGCACAGTGAAATAGTTGATTTACAGTCTAGCTCAAGTTTCTTATCTTGTCACACACCAGCAAACAAGTTTTCAGACACACATAGAGTAGCAAAGATGTTTCTAACTGAATGTTCCATAAACACCTGACCTCCCCACCAAGGAAGAAAGACCAGCTAGCAGGCAGCCTCTGCTTTCTATGCAGGTGTCATAGACATCCTCACCACAATCATTGCTACTATTCTTAGTCACTATTCCTGATGCTTACTACTATTGCATAGGTCCCAGTTTCCTGTATCTGTGCACAGATCTCCATACCTGACTCTGAACATTTGTTGACCTTCCTGTCTACTCCACTCCTAGCTTTGGAAACTTGGCTTTCTTGCACAGTTTTAAACTGTGCTCACATTCTTGGTTTTGGCGACTCCAACCTTGCCCTGCCTCCATGGATCCCAGTCTGTACTTCATCCAGACTCCCTATCAGAGACTGAGGATTTGATAGCGTCTTACCTAGAACCCACAGTTTCTATGACCCCTGTCACCCACCCAGACTCAAGAACCTGCAAATCTATGTGTGAAGTTAATATTGGAGCTGGGGATCTTCCACCTGCCCCTTAAGAACATCTCAAGTTAATAATGAAAGAGGAGCTTTGCTAGCTTACACTTTTAGGTATTCCACCAAAGGGAAAGCTACATGCCACATCCACCAAAGTAGTTTGGTCTGCTTGATACAGAAATCATTGACCTTTGACCTCCATCTCAATCCTCAATCACAGGAGAGGGAGACATTCTGAGTTCCCATGGAACTATAGGTAGGAAGCTCTTACTCCCAGCTTTTTTTCCTGGTCCAAAAGGCACAATGACCAACCCAACCAAAACTAGCTGCCAAGTTAATGGGCAGCCAAGAGACCCATTGAATACAAACTCCCATTGAGTTTTAGTTATCAGCTATTACAAACAGCCAGTTTCTCCTCATTTTCAGCCTCTATTCAGTGAAGATCCATGCCTTCACTCTTCCACAGAAAATTATATACCCCGTGCTTTATTTCTTACTGTGAGTAACCATGAGTATTGTCCTTCAATCATATCTCAAATCTTCCTTGACTATTCAAATTGTCCCCATACCTCCTCATAATGTATTTATTCGTAGCCAAATTTACAATTTTTACATTTTCTTATAATTGTGCACTCACATGTTTGTGATTCGACCACACACATGGGAATTATACAAGGGCAGAGACCATGTCTAGTTTTGCTTACTCTATATCCCCAGCACCAGCACAGCACCAATCATGTGGTAGGGACTCTAATAAATATTCACAGACTGGCTGAATGAATTACCAGTATGGATCACTTCCTGCTAATCCTTGACCTCTGAAAACAACTCTGCAGCCCAGAAATTAACAATCTGGCCCAATTCAAAGAGGGCTGCACAGCCATATTTTTTCAGCTTATGTCCCTATTATCCTTTAGTGATTTTTGACTAGGATTTGTGCTAGTTCATTCTCTTGTCAACTTCGATACACTTGGAACTACATGTCCCAGAATACTCTTCTCTGTGTGGTATTTCCTTAGAGTTGGCCAAAAGTGATGTTGTGTAAGATTTCCGATGCAAAAGTAAAGGAGGAGACATTACGCTAAAAATGTCATCTTTGTTTTAGAAGCAGTGAGAGACAGACACAGAGGTGTGGGGAGGTTCCAGTTTGTCCTCATGTTTTCCTGTTTGATCTCCAGCTTTTCTTCCCTACCCCAGACTCACCACCAGATGCTTCACTGCTTCCTCACAGCCCAGCTCTTACAGCCTGACATACCTAGCTTTCAGATTTCCTTGCAAGTTCCAAATCTTGAACCTGCTTCAGAGCTGATTAGTAAACTTTCTGGTGATCTTTGAACTCCTCTTTTTAGACCTTTATTTCTCTCCTGCAATATGTTCCTCCTGCAATTGTAAGAGGTCCAATTCTTATCATAAATTTCTAATACCATAAAACTGCCTTCTTGATTGTATTTTAACTGATCCAAGATCATAAACAAACTTCTGAATTGAGGTAACGGTGGCTTTAAAAACATATATACGTGATGCCAGCATACTTAAATTTTCTCACCTTGCTTCACTCTCACTTCCTACACCTCCTATCTCTCCTATCTGCCCTCTCTCATCGCCCAATAAGAAGGAATATGAAAATTTTCAAATCCATTCCCTTACCTTTATTCTTTTATAAATTTTTGATTACTCAAGTAATACATGAATATGTTCATAAAATGATCATAATATGATCATAAAATGTCAACCAATTATGTGTCAATAAAAGAATTCACTACTCTATAGTCCTCTGGTAACCACTAGTCTATAGTCCATGTCCATGAGCTTCTGTTTGTTTGTCCTCCTCATTTGTTGCTTTTAGGTTTATATCCCACATATGAATAATGTCATGTGATTTTCAACTTTTTCTGTCTGGCTAATTTCGCTTAGTATGATTACCTCGAGTTCTATCCATGTTGTTGCAAATGGCAGTATTTCACCTCTTCTTATGGCTGAGTAATATTCCATTGTATATATGTAGCAAAGCTTCTTTAGCCAATCATCTATCATAGGGCACCTTGGTTGCTTCCATGTTCTGGCCACTGTAAATAATGCTGCTATGAACACTGGTGTGCAAATATCTTTTTGGATATGAGTTTTCAAGTCTTTGAGGTAAATACCCAGTAGAGGGATTGCTGGATCATGTGGTAGATCAATTCTTAGTTTTTTGAGGAACCTCCATACTGTTTTCCATAGTAGCTGTACCAATTTGCAGTCTCACCAGCAGTGTATGAGGATTCCTATTTCTCCACATCCTCTCCAACATTTGTTATTGCTTGTCCTGTTGATTATAGCCATTCTAACAAATGTTAGATGGTATCTCATTGTGGTTTTGATTTGCATTTCCCTAATATCTAGCAATGTTGAGCATCTTTTCATATATTTGTTGGCCATTTGTATGTCCTCTGGGGAGAAGTGTCTGTTCGGGTCCTCTGCCCATTTTTTGATTGGATCATTTGTTTTTTTGTTGTTATTGAGTCGTATCGGTTCTTTGTATATTTGAGATATTAGGTCCTTATCGGAGGAGGGGGGAAGTAGACAGGGTAAAGGGGGTCAAATATAGGGGTGTAGGGGTAGGGTGAAGTGAGTAAAGGGGAGCAAATATATGGTAGCTGAAGGAAATTGGACTTTGGGTGGTGAACACACAATAGAATATACAGATGTCAAATGATAATGTACACCTGAAAATTATATGGTTGTATTAACCAGTGTTACCACAATAAACTTAATTTAGAAATAAAAAATAAACTCAAAATGTCAACCATACATAAAAAAGTATATAAAGTAAAAATGAAAGTCTTTCTTCACCATCACTCTCCATTCTATACCACTCCCTAGAGATAATCCCAATGCTAACAGTTTTGAACTGTTTTGTGTATATCCCACTAGAATTTTTTCTATGCATGTGTAAACACATTCATAGAATTTGCTTTTATTTTTTGGCTTTTTTACAAAAACTGGATCTTACTCTACATTTTTATACTATCTTTTCTTTTTATCTAAAAATATGCCTTGGTGCCCTCTCTATGTCAGTATAGATAGGTCTATCTCATTTTGTTTACAGCTGCGGGATTATATTTCATAGGAATGAGGTATAATAATTTACTTAGTCTTTCCACTACAGATAGGCTGTTAGACCGTTTACAGTCTTTTAAAACTATAAACATCTTTGTCTAAGTCTTCTTGTGCAGATGTGCAAGCATTTTTATAAGTGAAATTTGCTGCATCCAAGTATATTTGCATTTTATATAATAGTGCCAAATTACCCAACAGAATGGCCAGTATGGATCTACATTCCTACCACCAGTATGTGAATGTATCAGTTTCCTGTACCCTAATCATCACTACATATCAATATCAATCTCAGATATGATCAATATAAGAAACATTACCAATCATTTTTAAATTTTTGCCAACATTATGGGCAAAATAAACCCTGATTTTTGTTTCATTTTTAATTTTCCTGATTACTAGTCAGAAAGAGCACCTTTTCACATGCTTATTGGCCATTAGTATTTCTTTGATGATGTGCCTATTCTTAGCTTTGCTCACTTTTCTAAGTTGTTTGTCACATGCTTAATGACTTGTAGAACAGTTAGTATGTTATGGATGTTAACCATTTGTCCTTTACATATGTTGTAAATACTTTTCCAGTCTATTTTTGTCTTTTCTTTTTGTTTCAGAGGTCACAAACTTGAACAATTACAAGGGCCAAGAAAGTAATGTAATTGTAGGATGGTTATCAGGTGGAAGACACTAAGAAATTAATGCAAAAATGCCCACTAAGGGTATTAACATTCCAAAAAATATCAAAACTCTGTGCATGATAATGTATCTTGCATGTATGGGCCACCAGTTTGAGACTTAGCTTTAGGTGAGTTGTTTATTGTTGTTTTAGAGATGTTCCAAGGTTTCTGTCTGTTTTACCTTTTAATTTATTTTATGTTGTTAAATTTGTCAGTGTTTTTCACTATGGCTTCTAGGTTTACTTTCATTGCTTATGAAGGCCTTACTCTCTTGTATTTTAGTCTGAGACTTTTGTAGATATTTTTATGTTTATTTCTTCAATTTATCTGGAATATAGATTATGGTAAAGAACTAACTGTATTAAATTACTATTTTTGTCCCAAAAAATCTTTTACTGAAGAGTCCATCATGCTCCACTGATTTTAAATGTCACATTTATCACATGCTAAATTCCAATTTTTTAAAATGGTCTATTTTGGAATTCTATTTTATTAGCTTGTTATTATATTCCTAAATTATATTCACTGTTGTATTATATATTTATACAATATTTTGATATTGAGTATGGATAGTCATCAGTCATATTATTTTTCAAAATGTCCTTGTCAGTTCCTGCCAATTTACTTTTACAAATGAATTTTAGTCAAGTTTCTTCTAGTATTCTTTTGGAATTTTGTTTGAATTGCAATAAGTTTAAATATTAATTTGAAGGTATTTACATATTTAAATTTTTGAGCCCTCCAATCCAATGGCATTCTCTGCCATTTATTTATATACTATTATATCATTCAGTAACTTTTAATAGATATTGTCAAGTAAAATTATTACATGTTTTATTAGGTTTATTCTGAGTTATTTTATAATCGTGTTGCTTGTGTAAATTAGATCCTTTATCCATGACATTTTATAATTAGCTTTTACTGGAAAGATACTAATGTTTATATATTGGTATTATACCCAATCACTGTGCTAAACTCTCATATTAATTGTTCTAGTTTGCCAGTTGATTCTCATGTATTTTCTAGATATATGATCTTTAGCAATTAATGACAATTTGTTTCATTCTTTTTTTTTTTTTTTTTGAGGGATCTTCATGTTCTTTATTGACAGGCTGGGAAGGAGCAGTAGGGTTATTCTCCCCTCTCATCCTCTTCATTTGAAGCAGTTAGCCCCACCTCCGGCCATTTCTTTCCAGAGAGATATCGTGTCTTCTGTCTGTCCTAGGGCAGGAGGTCCATCAACTGGGGCCAGGCCTGGCTCCCCAGACCTGGTGAGCTCTAGGCTGGTATACACAGTGTCCTCTGAGTCCAGTGCTATGCATCTCTTGTGATCCCTAAGATGTTGGGGGTACAGGGACAGAGAGCTCACTGTTCTGCTTCTGTCACATGGGGGCTTCTTGTGGGTCCTGGCATCAAGGCCGCCCTTCGCAAGTCAGTGGCCACATCCCCAAGGAGCTGGCTCAGCCCTTCACAGTTCCTATCAGACCCGAGGTGGCTTTCCAGACTTGTTCCTGGATTCCCTGAAGCCAGCAGCTAGGGGGCTCTGGAGAAGGGTCTCTACTGGGCATTTTATCCATCTCCTCCTCCATCATCTCCTCCCCATCCCCATCCCCCTCTCCCTCATCCTTTTCCTCCTGCTTCTGTAGCAGCTCTTTGATGTCTGTCCACTCCTATTCCCTGTGCTCAGGTGCCCACATGTGCCACAGTGCCAGGGCACAGCACCGGCCCCACATCACAGCCCACATACCATGGGGATTCTCCCCACCAGAGCTGAAGGCCATGAGGCATACACAGCAAGGGTGAACCTGAGCCCTGATGGTGAGGGTGTTGAGCTCTGTGAAGAACAGGTCCCCACCCTGGAAGTCATCATTGAGGTAGAGGAGTCCACTGTAGTCTCAATAGATGTAGCTGGGGGCTCCTGCCAGCAATCTCCAGTGTAAGGGTCTAGGATGCAGTTGTCAGCATACACCAGGTGACTCGGGTCCATGTGCTGCTCTTGCTTCCCTTTGATGGTACTTCGGCACACCAGGTGGGTGAAAGAAAGATGCAGGGACCTTCCTGGGGAGAAGTAGGCCTAAATCAAGATACGTACATGTTCTCTCACTTCCGGAAGCAGCTTAGTACCCTGAGTGCCGACAGGCCAGCCTGGGCCAGAAATGTAGCCTTGAGCACCATGAACACCTCGAAACGTTCATGGAGGGTGTGAGGGGAGTGGCAGTTTGGATAGCCAGACTTGGCTCCAGCTTCAACTGCATCCTTGGATAGCTGCAGCAGTGCCCCACACTCAGCTGGGGTGAGCAGACTGTCCAACACTGCTCGCTCGGACTCATTCAGCTGTCTTGCATCCTGGGTCAGGGTTACTCCCTCGAGAAGAACATCTTTCCAGTCAGTCAAGGGCTTTGGCTGTAGAGGTTCATGGTCCCAAGGCCATTGCTCTTGGTCTTCTCTGAGCTTTTCTTTAAGTGTCTCCAGGATGAAAGCTGCTGGAGTCCAGGGATCAAGATCTCTGAAGTTGGTCTTCAGGTGTTCCATTGCATAGTAGAGCTATCTCTTTCCCCCCAAAGAAGCACGGTATGTCCGCTCTCGCTGACGGCTTCCTTGACAGTCTCATCATCTGGGTAGAAGGGCAGGACACTTAGGGCATTTTTCATCACCTGGGACAGACTCCCCATCTGAGCATGGGCCTTGTGCAGCTGGTTGGGAAGGAAATCAGAGACAGGAAATATGTGACCAGGTCAGGTAGCTGTGTCCCCGGCACAGTTCTGCCAGGACTGCAGGACCCGAATCCAGTGCCCTGCAATGGCCTCATAGAGGGCCCCCTGTTTCTTCCTCCTCTTCTTCCTCCCTTTGCTGCTCCTCAGACCCCTCACAGTCAGCTCAGCAACTCTCCATCTGGGATAGGCTCTCCTGCAGGGCTTTCTCGAGCCGGGGCAGTGCCAGTCCTGCCTCCTGGTGCCCCAGTAGCTCTAAGCTGGAGTATTAGCCTGTCCAGTATAGGGGCGTCTCTAGGTCCCAGAAGCTCTGCAGCTGAACTCTGGACATATATCTGTACTTCGACATATCCTCCTGCATCTGAAGTTGTGTGGGGTTTGCTACAAAGAAGGTGTGAGCTGCAGATGCTGCCAGGTCCAACTTCTTCAGTTGGTAGTAGGCCCTCTGCAGGCAGTTGTATGGCTCCTGGCGGCAGCGGAAAGTATCCCAAAGTAATCCCATGCGGAGCCTCACTGAGCCGCTGGGGCCCAGCCTCCGCACCACGCACTGGCTCAGGCACTGAGCCCCTCACAGCGTGGCATGGAGTAGCAGCTGCTCCCAGGCCTCAGAGGCCTGGCAGGGCCTCATTCTTTCTAGTATTAGTAGTTCCTAATTATTTTTCTTTCTTTTTTCTTCTCCTACTCCTCCTCCTTCTTCAAATCATACTAGCTAGATCTTCCAGAATAATGTTGAATAGTAGAGGTGAAAGCAAACATCTCTGGCTTCTTCCTGACTTTAAGGAGAATGTATCTAATATTTCATCATTAAGTATCACATGTGCTATATGTTCAGTAGAAATCCTTTAACAAAGTTAAAGAAATTTCCTTCTCTCCTTAGTCTAAGAGTTTCTTTTCTTTTTTAAATCTAGAATGAACATTGAATTTTATCTAATTCAATGTTTTAGGAGAGTTTGCAGCATGAGCCATGACAGGTCATTAGTATGGAAAAGCCACTGTTCATAAGTGAGATTAACCTCTATGCCATCACTTTTTACTTAAATAACTTCTTCATATCAACTTCTTTCTTTAAATAAGTCCCTGGCCCCAATAGTTCTTTGGGTCAGCCTTGAGAAATGTGTTTTTCGAATCCAAAGGTGTAATGCCTGAGTCATATTTTGTCTATCCAAGGGATACATATGGCATCAGATAAGGTAACAGGTATTCTAAACTAAAATGATTTCAATAAATGATGTCCAGTTTTTTCTTCCAGTTTATTCCAATAGTCACCTTCCTTAGAGGGGGAAAAAAAGGATGTATCTGGTTCCCTGATGTTGTAGCAATATTCCAAAGGTTGAAGACTTCAATTCCACTTCCACAGTGGCTTAACCCATTCCAGCCATTAATAACAATAATTTTGAATGTTTACTACATATCATGCACTCCTTTCAATCTTCAAAAGAACCCTATATAAAACCCTAGTTTTACAGATAAGAAAACTTAGGGGACAGATTCATCTTCGAGAAATGCCTGAAGTCTTACTGAACAAAAGTTGTACAACTAAGGACATATAGAAGAAGCCACCTCGAGATTGGTGGGTAGAGGTGTAGATGCAGAATGGGCTGGTGACCATACCCACATATGGAGATTAAAAATCGGGTGGGATATCTCAGTTGCAGGGGTTCCTCTGAAGGAGCAAGGAGTCCCAGCCCCACATCAGACTCCCCAACCCAGGGTCCCAGTCCCAGGAAGAAAAGTCCCAACATCTTCTGGCTGTGAAAACTAGCAGAGATGGTGGCTGAGTGAGACGAAGGGCTGCAGGAGTTGCAGGCATCCATCTTGAAGGGCCCACCCACGGACTTACTCACTGATGAACTCACTCATTCTGAGCTCCAGTACTGGGACAGCAGTTTGAAAGGTGCCAGGTACAAACGTGGAGGAATCAAATTGTCTGGCTTCAGGATGAGGGCTGGAGGAGTGGCTTTCTCCCAGACAAAAGTGCTGGCAGAAGTCATTGTTCTTTCGCTGAGCTCTCTCCACTCCTGGTGTGCAGACACAGGCAGGCACCAAATCTGAGTCTCCATGAACCTGGCTAACACTGGTCACTCTTCCCTGGTGATTCCCTGCCTCACTCAAATTTCAGGCCCGCCCAGCCAATTCCAGTGGCTTTTCCATACTAATGACCTGTCATGGCTCATACTGCAAATGCTCCTAAAATCACTCAACTGTTCACAAGCCCCAAACTAGCAGCATCTGGCCTCAGCATGCCCTGTACCTCTCGCTGAGCAGCTCTATGCCTGGCACTAGTGGCAACTGGCCTTGGTTCATGGTTTGGTCTCTTGAGGCATCTCTAAGCCCAGCATGGGTGGTGGCCATCCTTGGATTGTTTGGTGGCTCATTCCAGGTGGTCCCAGGCCAGGCACAGTCTGGGGCTGAACTTGGCTTGTGGTGGGGCCCCTCCCAGGAGGAAATGAGGGCCAAACACCCAGTAACTGGATTGCTGGAGCACCACCCGGGGTCATATCCAAGGAAGGCACACCCAAAGGACAGACTGAGCAGGCACCAGAGCAAAATAGACTTTAAAGCAAAGAATATAACAAAAGACAAAGAAGGACCCAGTAATCCCACTTCTGGGTATTTATCTGAAGAAACCAAAACACTACTTCAAAGGGACATGTGAATCCATGAGTTCATTGCAGCAATATTTCCAATAGTTAAGATATGGAGGCAACCTGGGTGTCCATCAGTGAATGAATGGATAAAGACAACATAGTACATATGTACAACAGAATATTACTCAGCCATAAAATAGAATAAAATCTTGCCATATGCAATAAAATAGATGAACCTAAGGGTAAGCTGAACGGAGTAAGTCAGAAAGAGAAAGACAAATTCCATATGATCTTACATGTGGAATCTAAAGAACAAAATAAAGAAACAAAACAGAAACAAACTCATAGATACAGAGGACATTTTCATGGTTGCCAAATGGGAAGGGAGTTTGTGAGGAGTGAATGAGAAAGAGGAAGGGATTAAGAAGTACATATTGGTAGTGTTAAAATAGTCATGGAGATGTAAAGTATAGTATAAGGAATATAGTCAATAATATTGTAATAACTATGTGTGGTATCAGATAGGTACTAGATTTATTGTGGTGATCACTTCATAAGATATATAAATGTATAATCACTATGTTGTACACCTGAAACTAATATAATATTTTATGATGACTATAATTTTTAAAAATTATTTTTAAAAAAGATTTAGGGACAAAGTGATTAAGTAACTTTCTCAAAATTACAGAACAGTAGGTAACGAGGCCAGACTGCTAATTCAGACCAATCTGATTAAAAAGCCTGTGCTATTAACCATTATAATACTTTCCAACAACATAGTGAAGACCATCCTGACCAAGAATGTTCCACAACACTTTACTTCCACCCTTGCAGCAGCTTAGCTGGATCCAGCCAAATTCAACTATTTTGCTTGAGAATGGGAACAGCTATATATTGATGCCAACTTTGAGCAGCAGAAATATTACTTTGAGAAGATCAGCAACCTAATGATTACTCACAGCTGTAGAATCTTGAGTAAATTACTTAAATTTCCTGAAAATCAGTTTTTCAATCTGTGAAATGAGAAAAATAATAATGCCTAGTTCATGAGGGTTTTGTGAGCATTAAACAAGCTGATACATATAAAGCCATTACCAAATTCCTTAGCTTTAATTGTGCAAAAATGTTAAAATTGTTATCATTATATCAGACAATAGAGAGATATTTTACTACCACAGAATATCCAGCTTCCTGATCTCTGGCCACAGCCTCCAGTTTATGCTCTAATTATAAAAAATTTAAAACTTTCCATATCCAGTTATGCCTATCTAACTGCCCACCAGGCTGAACTTAAAAACAACAAAAAAATCAAGTCAAATATTGAAAAAAGTTTTCTGTACTTGAGAAACCCTCACTTCAAAATTTAGCAAAGCCTCAGCAAAGTTTTTAATTTCAAGAAAAAAGAAATCCCATAGTTTCAGTTACCAGCAGTCAACTGAAGTCTAAAAATATTAAATTTCCTCAATCATCAACATCTTCTGCTCCTGACATCCAACCATCGACATCATCATGGCTCAGTGATCTAGGATCACCCAAAGCAGATAATCCTCTTAAGAGGTCAATAGTAGCCTAATGCTATGTCACAATGCCTACATCATTCACCTCCCTAACATTTCATGTAGACATTTTATCATCTCACATCATTACAAGGAGGAGGATAAGCACAATATAATAAGATACTTTTAGAGAGACCACATTCACATAACTTTTATTACAGTATTGTTATAATTGTTCTATTTTATCATTATTTATTTTGGTTCATCTCTCACTGTGCCTAATATATAAATTAAACTTTATCATAGGTATGTATGTTTAGGAAAAAACATAGTGTATGTAGGGTTTGGTACTATCCGCAGTTTCAGGCACCCACTGGGGATCTTGGAACATATTCCCTATGGAGAAGGGGGACTACTGTACAATATTGTATATTTGAAAGTTGTTTAGAGAGTAGATCTTAAAAGTTCTCAACACACAAAAAAATCTTTGTAACTATGTGAGGTGATGGATATAACTAAACTTGTGGTAATCATTTCACATTATATACATATATTGAATCATTACGTTATACATCTTGCACTTATACAATGTTGTAAGTCAGTTATATCCAGGAAAACTGGACAAAATTTTTAAACATTTTAAATAATCAATACTGGAGCCATAACTAAGAAGTATTAAGGGGAAGAGTTTGTAACCCAAGAATTCTTTACTGAAGGAAGTTGCCTTTTATATGTGAAAGTATAAAAAAGTTCTCAGGGGCTCAGAGAATACATCACTTATGGATCCTTCATGAAAGAAACTAGGACATTTCAGTTGGCCAAAAGATGAATTAAAAATAAGAGAGCAAGAATGAAGTAGTTGTTTAAAAGAAATAATATTCAGTCTCTATTTCTAAAATTATATCCTGAGTAAAAATACTGAAATGCAAATAAATACTTGTGCACAAATACATTTGTGCAGACACTGCTCTCTCTCCCCAAATCTCTTTTCTCATTCCTCCATAGTAATAGATGTGCCAGGCATATGATTGATTGCCCAGCTATAGTACATTTTCAAGCTTCACTTGCTTGTGTGTGACTGTATGACCAAGAAACACAAGCAAAAGTGTGTGCTACTTCTGAGTTAGAACACTTAAGAAGTAGGCATACCTCTGCCCTGCACTATTTCCTTTTCCTATGAGTCTGAGCATGGATATTCAAGTGACAGTTTTCAGCAGGGCTGGGAGAATGAAAAGGACAGAAGTCTGCATTCCTGAATGATTGCATTAAGTAGAACTATGACTTGATTTGGAATTCATTCCATTATTTCAAACAAATTTCTCTCTGATTTTGAGCCATTACATTTTAGGCATTCTATTTTCTATGGCAGTTGGCATTATCTTAATACAATGCTGATTGCAGCATCATTGATATTAAGAAATTATCAAAACAATCTAACATTAGGGAACTTCCAAACAATGAAAAATGATACAGTGTTCATAAAGTATGCTTCTCATAACTCATAAGGGTATAAGAAAATGCTTTTTACATAACATTAATAAAACAAAGCAGGACACATATTGTCAGTGCCGAACTGATAAAGGAGGGAAGGTTTCAGAGGTGAGATGCCCAGTTGGAAGAATGCATGAGGGGCTGACATGAGAATGAAATGGCAGTCATCAACTTTATTGTGGGGAGTGCAGTTCTATTGCAGGAAACACACTTCTGTTCCTGCTCTTATTCTACTCACATTCTGCTCCTTTTCTGCTCCCCAGATAAGCACATGGGCTCCACACATATCAGAGTACAACAATGGCATTCAGCCATACACGTGTGATACAATAAGCTGAATTATGTTTACATATTTTAGGTGCAGGCATCCTACTACACTAATGTAACATTCTAAATCCAGGGTCCTATTTCTATCCGTGAGCCTGGATCATAGCCAGACCTGGGACAAGCCAGGCCTGGGACCCACACATATGTATACAGTATAATCTCAATTATGTAAAGAAAAATACATTGATTGTAAAAAAAATTAACTAGAAGGAAATAAGCAAATATGTTTTTCTAGTTGCCTTTTGCTAGTGAGATTGTATGTGCTCTTTTCCCGATTTATTCTTTGTTGTGCCTTCTAAATTTTCAACAATCATGATGAATTACTTTTTTTGGCTACATATTGTATTGTTTATTGTCTAAATCATTGCTGCCCAATAGAAATATAATGTAAGCTACACATGCAAGCCACATATGTAATTATAATATTTTAGTAACCACATTAATAAAAAGAAACAAATGAAATTAATTTTAATAATACAGCAGGTCCTCAAATGACGTCATTTCATTCAATGTTGTTTCTTTTTTTTTTCTTTCTTTATGGCTTTATTGGAATATAATAGACAATTAGTTGCTCATATTTACATTGTACCATTCAATAAGTTTTTTTTCAGTTATATTTGGCATACAATAATATATTAGTTTCAGTTGTAGAGCATAGTGATTAGAGATCTATATAACTCATAAAGTGATCAGCCACTAAATCTAGTACCCCTCTTCTGCTTACATATATATTACAACATTAACTATTTTCCTTATGCTACACTTTATATCTTCATATTTATTTTATAATTATCCATTTGTACCTCTTAATCCCTTTGCCCTTATTCACTGTTCCCCTCAACTTCCCTCCCATCTAGTAGCCCTCAAAATATTCTCTGTATCTATGAGTTTATTTCTGTTCTTTTTTGTTGTTTATTTTGTTCTTTAGATTCCACATGTACGTGATATCATGCAATATTTGTTTTCCTCTATCTGATTAATTTCATTCAGCACAATACCCTCTAGGTCCATCAAGGCAATATCTTTTTCCATCCCCTTCCTTTTAGTCTGTGTGTGTCTTTTAATCTGAAGTGAGTCTCTTGTAGGCAGCATATGTAGGGGTCTTATTTTCTTAACCATTCAGCCACTCTATCTTTAATTAGAGCACTTAATTCTTTTCCATTTGATGTACTTGTTGATAGGAATGTAGTTATAACCATCTTTTCTTCCTGTTTTTTCTTCTTAAAGAAGTCCCTCCAACATTCCTGTAATACTGGCTTGGTGGTGATAGATTCCTTTGGCTTATTTTTGTCTGGGAAGCTCTTTATCTGTCCATCAACTCTAAATGATAGCTTTGCTGGATAAAGAATTCTTGGTTGTAGATTCTGGGTTTCCATCACGTTGAATATTTTGTGCCAAACCCTTCTGTCCTGCACAGTTTCTTTTGAAAAATCACATCAAGTCTTATTAGAGCTCCTTTGTAAGTAACTAACTGCTTTTCTCTTGCTACTTTTAAGATTCTCTCTTTGTATTTAATCTTTGACATTTTAATTATGATGTGTCTTGGTGTGAGCCTCTTTGGATTCATCTTTTTTGGGGACTGTCTGAGCTTCCTAGGGTTGTATGTCTATTTCCTTCAGCAGGTTAGGGAAGTTTTCCATCATTATTTCTTCAACTAGCTCTTCAACATATTGTTTTCCTTCTGATATCCCTAAGACATGGATATTTTTGCCTTTAATAGTATCCCATAGGCTTCTTAAATAATTATCATGGTCTTGGCTTCTTTTTCCTTGCCATTCGGATTGAGTGTCCTTGGTTTTCCCATCCTCTATATAGGTTATTCAATCCTTTTTTTATCTCTGTTTATTCCATTTAATATACTTTTCATCTCAGATAATGTGTTCTTCATTTGTGACTGGCTCCCTTTTATAATTTCCACTTCCATTTTTATGTTTTTATCTCTTTGTTAAAGTTCTCACTAAATTCATCTACACTTCCCCTAAGTTCATTGAGCATCTTTATAACCAGTGTTTTGAACTCTGCATCTGTTAGATTGCTTGACTCCATTATTTCTGAATTTCTATTCTGTTCTCTCATATGGTTTCTGTTTCTTTGACTTCCCATTTTGGCTGCCTTTCTGTGTCTGTTTTTATGTACTAAGGAAAGCTCTTAAGTCTCCTGGTCTTATTAGTGTGGATTTGTGAAGTAGGTGTCCAGTGGCACACTCCTGAGAGGGGTTCAGCTGCAAGCCAAGTTTAGCCCCAATCTGTGTCCCTCTGGAGCCACCTGTTAAGATTCAGCAAGCAATCCACAGATGTTGTGTTTATAGTTGCCTCAAGAAACTATGCCAGAAAACACGGTCAGCTCCCACCAGTGTGAGTGTAGGCGTTGCTCAGCAAGGAGCACCTGACTCACCAAGGACACACCTGGATGTGACTTGGGTGGGCCCAAGAGTTGGAGGAGGTGGAGTTTCAGGGAATCCTCTGGGCAAAACGACCTCTGTTATCCAGTTTGATGAAATCTCAACTATGGCAGCACTGAGTCCTCACAGTGGGAGGGGTGAGGGCTCAACAGGGGAACAATGGATACCACCGGCACTTCTGTATGGAGTTAGTCTCACCTTTGGACCTCACTTCGATAACTGAGTGTCCCCCTGTTATTCCCTGGTGCCCCCTGCACAGCTGACCCTGGCACTGGTACTCAGAGCCATCCTGTCGGTCACCACAAAAGTCCACTCCCAGACACAACTCTTTTTAAGAGGCTTCTGCAGCTGCCAGCTGCTGCTGACGCAGCCTCTGTACCACTCAGCCACTCAGGACCAGGCAGCTCACATCCTCACCCCATCTTATCTCCTCTTGTTTCAGGGTGATTTCTTATTTCTCTCCCTAGTTGTAGGGCTTGTTCATCTAGATCCCAGGTGATTTTCTTTGCTGTTTGCTCTGTCTTTCTGTCTCAACTTTGATTTTGTCACAAGAGGGATGAATAGAGGTTCTATTATCTATGCCATTTTTTTCTCTCTCCATGAATTACTCTTATAATCACAAAAGTTCAAATGAAAACTTGAAAAAGACTAATAAATAGAGGGAAATATTGAAAATGTTTAGAATATAATGCTGTGAGGAAAGACCAGAATATAAAATATATGTTCATTTGGGTTGCAACTATGTAAAAATAAATATGCATGCAAATTGAACTTCTGTGGGATGATAAGTCTAGAGGTCTAATGTATTCCATGATGACTATAGTTAACACCATACTGAATACTGGAAATTTGCTAAGAGAGTAGATTTCAAGTGCTTGTTCCACAAAAAAATAATAACTATGTGAGATGATATATTAATAAGTTGGCCTGTATCAATCATTTCACCATGTATATCAAATAATCATATTGTACATCTTAAATATATATAATCTTTATTAAAAATAAAAATATTAAATAAATAATTTAAAATGTGTGTACATATGGATACAGACTACAAAGAGAAATGCAAAAGTGAAAAGTAGCTGCTTTGTTGGAGGGTTTACAGATGATTTATTTGTTTGTTTTAAAACTTTTCCTTCAATGTAATCATACTGTTTTATTCCAATAAAAACATGACACAATTTTTAACCTAGTTTCTAATCCCCTAATATATATACTTCCTATTTTTATTAAACTAATCACTAAGATTTGAGCCTCGGCTGTGTGTGATTTTCCTGGATCAGCTACCTCATTGGCTGCAATCTAAAATGTTTTGGCTAATCTTTGGAAACATGGTGAAGTGAGACATGCCCTCAGGTCTCTCACCTTGAAACAACAATAAGCTGAACATCTAAACTCAACAAAAAACACTAAAACTGCACACCAGCATGTCTGAGTGTCGGATCTGTGCATAAGAGCTACCACAGGTCAGAAACCTGGGTATCGGGCAGTGGACTGGGAGTAATAAAGAAGCTGCCTCTTGCAGCTGCCAGAGACCCCTGCAGGAGGAGGGGATGGGGGAGAAGGAGTGGTGAGTTTAAGCTGTGAGTTCCCTGAACATTCCTGCCTGGAATAGCTGTGAGCTCCCTGTGGCCGGCTGGCTGCAGGGCCCAGTCATCAGGGCAGAAAGCAGAGAAATGAGATGGGACCACAGAGGAACAGCTGATTTTTTTCTGGCTGCAGTTGCAAAACCGAGGCCGAGCTGCAGCCCCCAACCCCCAACCCAGAATGCACCTCCCCCATATCCTCCAAGACTGATCACCATGGAGCCCCAGGGGAATTTGAGCAAATGTTGATGAGACTGTCACTGACACTGACAGTGACAGAAACTGAGGGTAGCATGTGTGATTAAATATCTACAAGAAAATTAAAAAGCATTATTAAGACTTTATATAAAGCAGGGATTAAAGAGGCTTAGACACCATCTACTGGAAAACAAAAGAAAATTGCCTTCTATGCAACAGACTAAAGAGAGACCTTTATATAATAAATCTTTCTGGAAAAACAGCAGAATATACTTTCATTACAGCCCAGGCAGAGGAAGAGTCCATTAAACACCATGAACAATCAAGGTGACAAGGCATCTCAGAAAGAAAGAGAAAAATCTCCAGAAAATAAGTTTACAAACATAGAAATATGTGACTTAAATGACAGAGAATTCAGGACAGTACTTCTGAAAAAACTCAGTGAGATCCAAAACAACTCAAATCAACAATTTCAGGAATTGAAAAAACAACTATATGAACAGAGCAAGGAGATTGAAATTCTCAAAAAGAACAAAATAGAACTTCTGGAGATGAAGAATACACTGCAAGAGTTGAAAAATGAAATAGTAAGCTTGGGAAATAGAGTTGACCAAATGGAGGAAAGGATCAGTGATGTCGAAGACAGAATCTAGAAATAAATCAGAAGGAAGAAGAGAGAAACCAAAGAATGAAAAATAATGAAAGAGAAATACAAGAACTAGTTGATACCATCAAGAGAGGAAACAAAAGAATAATGGGCATTCTCAAAAGGAGCAGGAATTAGAAAGCATTTTCAGACAAATAGTTGACAAGAATTTCCCAAATCTAAGGAATGAGCTGTAGCTTGGAATTCAAGAAGTCAACAGAACACCCAATTATTTCAACTCAAAAAGGTCTTCACCAAGACACATTATATTAAAATCATTAAAAATCAACGACAAAGGCAGAATTTTCAGGGTAGACAGGGAAAAGAAGATGGTAACCTATAAAGGAAAAGCGACTAGATTATCGTCGGACTTCTCAGCAAAAACCTTATAAGCCAGAAAGGAGTGGAATCAAATATTCAAACTATTAAATGAAAGGATCTACCAGCCAAGAAAAATGTATCCCACAAAGCTCTCTTTTAGATATGAAAGAGAAATGAAGACCTTTCCAGACATACAAAAATTGAGGGAATTATCTGCTACAAGGCTTGCATTACTAAAAATATAGAAAGGAGTCAGTTCACCTAAAACAAAATGGCAAAAAAAAAGCATAATTAGGAGTAAGGTGACCAGCAGGCAAATAGAATCAGAGGAGTGCAACCCTTACTAAAAACAGGGCATTATAGGCTTATTCAATAAGAAGAGAATTGTTATAGGAGGATAGTAATGAACATTCAGCACACATAGGGACAAATCGAGACAACAAAGACTGAAAAAGAGAGGATTTAAAGATTCAAATTCACAAGGGGCATAGAGATAGGCACACGCAGAAGAAAATGGATGACA
>NW_011889324.1:1076535-1147479 GCF_000151845.1 Pteropus vampyrus | reverse complement strand
TATATATATAAATATCCTTTACATATTCATAATGCTAACCACTTGCCAAAGCTTAAGAACTGAAGTATATAAAATAAAACAAGAAGGACCAGAGGGGAAAACCCACAAAAGCCAACCAAAATAAAGAAAACAGAAACACAAGGACAAGGAAGCAATGGAAACATGGAGCTACCAGAAAGCAAAACATAAAATGGCTATAAGAAGATCTCATATTTCAATAATTACCCTAAATGTAAATGGACTGAAGTCACCAATAAAAAGGCACAGAATTGCAAATTGGATCTAAAAACAAAACCCAACCATATGCTACCTCCAGGAAACATATCTCATTTCCAAAGAAAAATATAGACTCAAAGTGAAAAGATGGAAAATGATACTTTAAGCAAATGGCATTCAGAGAAAAGTGGGAGTAGTGGTACTAATATCAGACAAAATAGACTTCAAAATTAAAAAGGTAAAGATAGATGCTGAGAGACACTTCATAATGATAAAGGGAATCATGCACCAGGAAGACATAACACTTCTTAATATCTAGGTTCCCAATCAGGGAGCACTGAAATATGGAAAGCAATTACTAACAGAACTAACAGGAGAAACAAACCAAAACACTATCGTAGTCGGAGACCTATATACCCCACTGTTGGATATGGATAGATTTTCCAAACAAAATCAATAAGGAAATAACATCCTTAAATGACACCTGAGACCAGCTGGACATAATTGACATTTACAAAGCCTTTTATCTCCAAACAGCTGCTTATACATTCTTCTCTAGTGTACATGGAACATTCTCAAGGTTTGACAACATACTGGGACACAAAGATAGCCTCAACAATTATAAGAGAGTTGAAATCATACCAACAATATTCTGTGATCATAATGATTTAAAACTAGAGATCAACTGCGAAAAGAAAGAAGAAAGAACCACAAATACATGGAGATTAAACAACATGCTACTGAAGAATAACTGAGTCAGAAAACAAACAAAAAGAGATCAAGAGATATATAGAAAGGAATGATAATAATAGTACAACATATCAAAACTTTTGGGACACAGCTAAAGAGGTAATAAGAGTAAAGTCCATATCACTGCAGGCGTATGTCCGAAAAGAAGAATGAGCCCAAATAAACGACCTAATGCTTGATCTTTAAAAAACATGAAAAAGAAAAATAAATGAATTCTAAAATCAGCAGAATGAAGAATAATCAAAATTAGAGCAGAATTAAATGAAATTGAAAACAAAACAAAACAAAAACAATGGAAAAAATAAATGCAACAAAGAATTGTTTTTTTGAAAAGATTAATAAAATTGATGAACCCCTGGCTAGACACACTAAAGAAAAAAGAGAAAGGACACAAATAAACAAAATCAGGGATGAAAGAGTAGGAATTATGACAGACACCTCAGAAACACAAAGGATCATGCAAGAATAAAAAAAAGTATATAACACCAAATTTAATAACCTAGAAGACATGAACAAGTATTTAGAAAGATACAACCTTCCTATACTGACTCAATAAGAACTAAAAAATCTAAAAAGAACGATCAGCACTATGGAAATTAAAACAATCATCAAAAACCTACCAAAAAGTCAAATCCAGGACCAGATGGCTTCACCAGTGAATTCTACCAAACATTCAAAGAAGATTTAATACCTATTCTTCTCAAACTCTTCCAAAAAATCGAAGAGGAGGCAATACTTCCCAACTCATTTTATGAGGCAAATATTACCCTGATACCAAAACCTGGTAAAGATAACATAAAACAAGAAAACTACAGACCAATATCTGTCATGAACACAAATGCAAAAATCCTAAATAAAATACTAGCGAACCAAATACAGCAACATATTAAAAAGATTATACACCATGATCAAGTAGGCTTCATCCCAGAGGCACAGGGATGGTTCAACATATGCAAATCAATTAATGTGATACACCACATTAACAAATTAAAAAATAAGAATCATATGATCATATCAATAGATGCAGACAAAGCCTTTGACAAGATACAGCATCCATTTATGATTAAAACATTTAACAATATCGGAATAGAAGGAAGGTACCTTAATATAATAAAGGCCATATATGCAAACCCTCAGCCAACATTATACTTAATGGTGAAAAACTAAAAACCTTCCCTCTAAGATCAGGAACAAGGCGAGGCTGTCCACTATTGCCACTGTTATTCAATATAACATTGGAGATCCTAGCGACTGCAATCAGACGAGAGAAAGATATAAAAGGCATCCAAATAGGAAATGAAGAAGTCAAGCTGTCACTATTTTCGGATGACATGATTCTCTATATAGAAAATCCTAAATACTCCACAAGAACACTACTAGAAACAATAAGCAAATACAGTAAAGTTTCTGGATACAAAATCAATGTTCAAAAATCCTTAGCGTTCCTATACTTTAAAATGAAGCGTCAGAAAAAGAAGTGAAAAAAATAATTCCTTTTGCAATTGCAACAAAAAGAATAAAATACCTAGGAATAAATTTAATGAAACAAGTGAAGGACCTATATAATGAAAACTATAAGACCCTATTAAAAGACATCGAAGAAGATACAAAGAAATGGAAAAATATTCCATGTTCTTGGATTTAAGAATCAACATAGTTATAATGACCATATTACCTAAAGCATTGTATAGATTTAATTCAATCCCCATCAAAATCTCATCGGCATTTTTTTTTTAAGAAATGGAACAAGAAATCATCAGATTTGTATGGAAGCACAAAAGACCCCTAATTGCCAAAGCCATCCTGAGAAAAAAGAATGAGGCTGGAGGCATCACTCTGCCTGACTTCTAATTATACTAGAAAGTGACAGTAATCAAAACAACATGGTATTGGCAGCAAAACAAACACATGGATCAGTGGAACAGAATCGAGAGTCCAGAATTAAATCCATATTTATATGGGCAAATAATTTTTGACAAAGAAGCCAAAAACAAACAGTGGAGAAAGGAAAGCTTCTTCAATAAATGGTGCTGGGAAAACTGGAAAACCACCTGCAAATGAGTGAAACTTGACTGTTGTCTATAACCACACACCAAAATTAACTCAAAATGGACTAAGGACCTGAATATAAAACCTGAAACAATAAAATGCATGGATGAAAACATAGGAACTAAACTCAAGGACCTTGGACTTAAAGAGGATTTTATGAATTTGACCTCAAAAGCCAGGGAAATAAAAACTAAAATAAATGAATGGGACTACATCAAAGTAAAAAGCTTCTGCTCAGCAAAAGGAACCATCAACAAGGTAAAAGACAAACATCTGAATGGGAAAACATATTTACAGGCAACACCTCAGATAAGGCCCTAATATCCAAAATATACAAAGAACTCATACAACTCAATAGCAACAACAAAAAAAACAAATAATCCAATTGAAAAATGGGCACTTCTCTGTAGAAGACATGTAAATGGCCAAGAAATGTATGAAAAGATGCTCAACATCGCTAGCTATTAGGGAAATGCAAATCAAAACCACAATGAGATACCATCTCACACCTGTTAGAATAGCTATAATCAACAGGACAAGTAATAACAAATGTTGGAGAGGATGCAGAGAAAAGGGAACCCTCATACCATGCTGATGGGACTGCAAATTGGTACAGCCACTATGGAAAACAGTACAGAGGTTCCTCAAAAAACTAAGAATTGATCTACCATACAATCCAGCAATCTCTGTACCAGATATTTACCCCAAAGACTTGAAAACCCATTTCCAAAAAGATATTTGCACACTGATGTTCATAGCAGCATTATTCACAGTGGCCAGAACATGGAAGTATCTGAAGTGCCCTACGATAGATGATTGGCTAAAGAAGCGGTGGTACATATATACAATGGAATATTACTCAGTCATAAGAAGAGATGAAATACTACCATTTGTGACAATATGGATGGACCTTGAGATAATCATGCTAAGTGAAATAAGCCAGACAGAAAAAGTTGAAAATCACATATCACTTATATGTGGGATATAAAACTAAAAGCAATGAATGAACAGGAGAAGCAAACAGAGACTCATGGACATGGACAATGGACTAGTGATTAGCACAGGACTATAGACTAGTGTTTACTAGTGGGGTGGGGGAGAAAGGGGTAGATCGATGGGGTAAAGGGGATAAAATATAGGGTCTAGGGAGAGGGTGAAGTGGATAAAGGGGATCAAATATATGATAGCTGAAGTAAACTGGACTTTGGGTGGTAAACACACAATAGAATATACAGATGTCAAAAGATAATGCACACCTGTAAATTACATAATTGTATTAATCAATGTTACCCCAATAAACTTAATTAATTTTTTAAAAATAAATAAAATAATATGTTTTGAGTTTAATCCTCAACTTATTTTACCATTGAATTAATCATTCCACCAGATTAAAGAAAAGGTTACTCGAAGGTCAGGAAAAAGCATTGCTGGTGATGAGTGTGTATTTAACCTAACATAATCCTTGCTCTTTGCCTCCATCTCTTTTTCTTGCTACTAATACAGTTCAGCTAACAGTTCTAAGCTATTTACAACTTAATAAAAGACATGATGCAGAATTTTCAGGTGTCCTCTGGAAGCTGATGATCGGCTTTTGGCTTTGAAACAGCCTCTTACAATGCAGGATGCTTAAAGTTCCATGGACTCCTTTCAGCTTATGTTCCTCCACACAAGTATTCCACACAGTGTAATAATGCTTCAAACATACCCCAATTTTCCCTGCACCTATTTGAACTCTAACCAGCCATCTTCTACTCCTGTACCTCTGATTATTGGTCCATCTCAAATCAGCTGAAATGAAAACAGACAAAATTTCTTTATGTGAAATGAGGTGGAAAGATAATAATGGAAGTTACTGTGGTGTCTACTTAAACAAGAAGGAGAAACTTCAAACATCTCTCTTGCTTGCATTTCATTGTGTGACTGCTGTTTTGGTGCAGAGCAAGACCACTTGCCCAGATGGAGCAGCATGTGCTAGACCCAAGAGCTGGAGATCTGTTTCCCTTTACTGTAATCCTTTTTCCCTTCAAAAGAAAGGCAAAGGTGTCTCTCTAACCAGAAAGTGTTTTATATACAGCCTTAGCAATCTGTCCACTGTGCTCAAGAGAACTTACTCCAAATGGATTGTTTTCTTGGAATAACCTATGGACTATTTGAAGTAATCAAATAATTTAGAAAGAGCAACATCTGATCAAAGCAGGCTGATCAGACATTGACATTTTTGAAAGAAGAAAAATATTCTAATGTACATTAAGCTTGCAGGGAATGTCAAAAGAACCACTAAGTCAGAAACGCTGTAACTAGCATGCAAAATATCTGCAGCCCTTCTAGTACTTCCTGAAGACACGGTGCTGACATGTCAAATATCTGAGGGCATTAGCTGCTTGAAGAAGAATCTTACCATTGCCTTGGGATGAATTTTTCTAAAAATTCCTACTTGAAAAGGCCTAGCCATCCTTAACAAAACTGTAAAGTCAGTAATTTGGCTTTCACATTTGCAATCTTTCCTTTTTCACCCTCCCAGGGCCCATTGCTCTCACTTTCAAATAGGTAATATTCTTGTGCTCTATCCTTTCTTTCTGCTAAGGAAATCTGCTCTCAAAAAGGACCTAACATCTCTGTGTAATGATGGTCATGGCCGCTATTAGGAAGATTGGGAGAGTCAAAGGATCAAGGAATAAATGTTCTGTCACCTTCTAAAATAATTTTAGTCATCTTCCAGTAAATGGTAGAAGTGATATATTTTTAGTAATGTGACCCCTGAAATCCTATTTCTTGGGCTTCTACTTTTCTGTCTAGAGTAAGTTTTGAACTTCAAGCTAATTTTGCAGGCCCAAAGCCCCCAAGGCCCAGATAAATTGCTATAGCAGTATTTCAACTCCCATTTCCTTTTGGATAAAGCTCAGGTCCACCAATGACTTCTGGAAAATCGTGGTCAATTACTTCTTGTGTTCACCAGTCTTGAAATGTTACATTGGCTAATCCATTGGTTATGAGTTAGGTCTAACTTTGGCCAATAAACTGTTCTTATGGTAAAGAATCTAACTCTAAACTTAAATTCCAGGAGGAGACCCATAAAAATTGATTTCTTGGCAATAAAAGATATTCTCCCTGGAAATTCAAAAGAAGGTAAAGTCATCATCGACAGGGTGGGACTTGGTAGAGGTGAAGAGCAGACCTCAAGACAGGTTTCTGAAGTAGTTTACAAAAAAAAAAAATTCCATCCTCAACAATCACATAAGATAAAAACTTTTCATGGTCACCTTTCTCTCTGGGGACTGCAAGCTCTTCTAAAACACCACAGCCTTGCACCATGCAAGCCAATAAGAATTAAACTGAGATTCTTTTAATGTCCCATGAGGGTCTGATCCTGCCAAGTTTTTCCAGTGGAAAGTTTCAGATGTTTCTATTTCTGATCTAATGACAAAACCCCTCCATCCTGTTCTTTATTCCCTTTATTCACCCCCTTTGCTTTTAGTTCTGGGTATAATAAAAGCACAGAAGATCTCTCCTTGCTTATCTCTAGATCCATAGGAAGAACAGTGGCAGTGTCCTTACTTATGTGGGCCTTCATCATCTCACATCATCCGTTTGCCCCATCTCTGTTCCAAGAAGGTTATTTTGTCCCACAACTCCCCTTACCATTGCAATTCCTACTCTACTTGCCTTCAAGATCTCTCCCTTCTCAGCCTCTTTACCCTCCTACCTGTTTGCAGATCAATGCTCCTATTCAAGGATTACAGGCTCTCCCATAACTCATTTCTTTTCATTGGTGTCTTTAACACCAGTGATGACTTTTCTTCTATCTATGCTCTGGAGTTCCCATGATTCTGAAGAATTAAAGAAGCACAAAGAAAATTAAATAGTCAAAATACAAAGAATATGCTTTGGGGTAGCTATTTATCCTGAACCACTGCTACTAGAAGAGGACACTGTGAGAAGCCAAGGGCCTTGACTTCTTGACCCCTAAGAGCTTTAAATACATTATTTGGAATGGCAAATAAAAGTAAGGAACTTGATTCACTGAAGAATTCAGCTCTGTGAATGCTCTCCTTTCAAACAATGACTTAACTGTGGTCTCCAGGGAAGGCCAATGTTGATATGTTTTGAGAAAGTTAATACAAAGTAGTGATAAACATTTGTCAATTCTCTATTGTGCTCCTGCCATCTGCTCTTCTGAGCTTGAGGGAGAAATTATGGGTTTATGACATCCTATCCAGGGCACTGCTTTTCTTCATCAGAGAGCAAGGAGAAGCTCCCTCTCCAAGTGTTTTGTCCTATTGAGGCTGAGGTGTGCTGTTGCTCACCCTCCCTAGGCAGTACTGTTCAAGGGGACTCCAACTGTAAGTGAGTTTCCTTTTGATATATTCAGATGTGTTCAGATACACTGGCAGAAAGGACTCATACCTGATCTAAGTGCTACTGTTCCCTAAATAAGGAATCTAGACTAGAGTTTGCTGAAGGACTAATTAGAGGCACTAGTAATGTGACCTGTCTTTAAACTGCCTAGCAGGAATCATTATCCTTGCTGAAGGGAGATTTGCCTTCAGAT
This sequence comes from Pteropus vampyrus, assembly GCF_000151845.1. Taxonomy (NCBI): domain Eukaryota; kingdom Metazoa; phylum Chordata; class Mammalia; order Chiroptera; family Pteropodidae; genus Pteropus; species Pteropus vampyrus. Next base: position 1,139,915 of record NW_011889324.1, on the reverse strand, counting down.
ACTGTCCCTCCATTGCTCAAGTGTAGAAACAGTAGGAACAGAGTGCTGTATATCACAATTACCTAGTGACATAGCTCTTCAGTTTTTCATTCAGAAACAGCCAGGAATCTTATCCTTTTTTTCCACTCTGAATGAACCAGCTGAGCAAGTGGAAGCAGTGGGACTGAGAAAACCTGTTATGTAATTCCTCTGATGACATAGGAAAATATTTCCAGAAGAAATAAAGTAAAAAATCAAGGCAAATAGTCCTTGGCACCATGAAATAAGACAGTGGGAAAAAAGTCCAGATACAAAATGCTACTCAGAATACATCTCCTAGGAAATGAAGTGATCTGCTTGCACATAACAAATGGAAGATAAAATTCATGGCCAAAGAGATCAATTACAGTACTAAAGAACATCATCAAGGTTTACAAAAGAATATAATGACTTAAGAAAAGAATCTTTCAAAAAATGATAAATACTAATAAGAAAAGACATGCTCTAGTCAAGACACCAGTGACCTCCATGTTGATGAATCCAATGGAAACCTCTCTATCCTCTTCTTACTTAAATGCTCAGAAATATTCAACATGATTAAATACTCTCTCCTTATCAGTAACCTTTACTCTTTTGGCTTCCATGACACCAAGGGCTCAATTCTGGTACTCTTCTCTTGAGAGGCAACAATAGCACAGTAGTTTAAAAATGGACTTGGAAGCCAAAATTCCTTGTTTTGAATCTTCTACTTAGTGTGAAATTGGGCAATTTGCCTAATCTATCAGTGCCTAAGATTCTTCATCTGTAAAGGAAGGATAATAATCATACTAATGATGTTGTAAAGATTAAAGGAGTAAATATATATAGCACTTAGAACAATACCTAGTATATAATAAATACTATATATACATATATGTTTGTGATTATTATTACCATTATCACCATTACTATTATCATTATTGTTACTCTTCTCTTCTCTATATTCTTCCTTTGATAACCTTGTCCATTCCCATAATCTTAAATACCATCTATAGGCAAATGACTCCTAAATTACTGTCCCTCAACACTGACCTCTCATGACATCCAAACTCATAAATCTATCTCTTTGACATGTCTGCTATCTAATAAGCATTTCAAATTTAACATGAGCCTTAGTCGGCTCAGGCTGCTATAACAAAATATAATAGACTGAGTGGTTAACACAATGGACATTTCCTTCTCACAGTTCTAGAGAAATCCACAGGCTGGGAAGTCCAAGATTATGGAGCCAGCAGATTCAGTTCTTGGCAAGGGCCTTCTTCCTAGCTTGCAGATGGCTGCCTTCTCAGACAAAGAAAGAGAGCTCTGGTCACTTTTCCACTTCTTAGACCACACTCTCATGTACTCAGCTAAATGTAATCATTTCCCAAAGTCCTCACTTCCAAATGCGATCATATTAGGGTTTAGAGTTTCAACACATGAATTTGAGGGGGGTGCAAACATTCAGTCCATAACATATTTTGAATATAACTCTGTTTTTCCTCCTAAGTCTGCTCCTTTCCTGGACATCCTTATTTCAACAAACATATCACCATCCACATAGTTGTTCAAACCCAAAGCTGGGAATCATCCTTGGTCCTTCCATTTTCATCATCCCCAATATCTAATCCATTAGCTAGTTATGATGGGTCTATCTCTAAAAGATATCTCAAATATGACCATTTCTTTCCATTTCTACTGTTACCACCCTAGTCCCAGCTACTGGAACTTCTCATCTAGACTACTTCAATAGGCTGCTAACTATCTTCCCTTCTTCTACTCTTGCCCCTTTAAAATCCACACAGCGCACAATAGCCAAAGTGGGCTGTTAAAAATGTAAGTCACTCTATGTGATTTTTTCATTTACAACCTAGTTATTGCCTCCTATTGCATTTAGATTAATCTAAAATCCTTAACAGGAACTGAAAGACCCTTAATGATCTGGTCTCTGCCTCTCTTTCCAACCTCATTTCCTATCTCTCTGGTCCTCACTCACTTAGGTGCCAGCCATCTTGACCAACTCCTATATCCTCTTTGAACAATTTTATCTCTTTCTAAACTCAAAGCCCTTACATTGACTATTTCTTCTTCCTGAAATGTTCATTCTCTGGTTCTGCATGGGCCTCGCTCCTCCTCATCCTTCAAGACTCAATGTCAGCAGCACACTTCAGGGGCTTTTCTTGACAATTCTTTCTAAATAAATCAGCCCTCTGGTTACTCTCAATTTATTTACTTTGTAAATAATATATATTTATTTTTAACTTATTTTTTCTTTATTTTGTTCCCCTTCCCCACTAGATTGTAACTACACAAGTTGGGAACTCTATTTTATTCAACAAATATAGTGCCTGGCACATATCAGGTATTCAATAATTATTTATTAAATGAATGAATGAATGAATGAATGAAACCAGGTACTGAGCACCTTTACTATTCTGTATGCTTTATTTATTTATTTTTATTAATTAATTTATTTTTATGGTGGCATTGGTTAATGAAATCTGATAATTTTCAGATGTACATTTTAACAGTAAGGCACATATAGATTGACATTGTGCGTTCACCTCTCATAGTTAGATTTCTTTCTGTCACCATATATTTGACTCATTTTACTCCATCTACTTCTCCACTCCACACCACACTCTATCTTCTGGTAACAATTAGTTTATTGTCCATGTCCAAGAATCACTATTTGTTTGTCATGTTCGTTTGTTGCTTTTAGGTTTATATTTCACATATAAGTGATATCATGTGAATTTCAACATTTATGTTTGGATTATTTCACTTAGCATGAGTATCTCGAGGTGCATCCATGTTGTCCCAAATGGCAGCATTTCATCTCTTCTTATGACTGAGTAATATTCCATTGTATATATGTACCACAGCTTCTTTAGCCAATCATCTATTGTAGGACACTTCGGTTGCTTTCATGTCCTGGCCACCGTGAACAATGCTGCTATGAATATAGGTATGCAAATATCTTTTTGGAAATGCGTTTTCAAGTCTTTGGGGTAAATACCCAGTAGAGGAATTGCTGGATCACATGGTAGATCAATTCTTAGTTTTCTGAGGAACCTCTGTACTGTTTTCCATAGTGGCTGTACCAATTTGCAGTCCCACCAGCATGGTATGAGGGTTCCCTTTTCTCTGCATCCTCTCCGACATTTGTTATTACTTGTCCTGTTGATTATAGCTATTCTAACAGGTATAATCATTGTGCTTTTGATTTGCATTTCCCTAATAGCTAGCAATGTTGAACATCTTTTCATACATTTGTTGGCCATTTGTATGTTCTCTAGGGAGAAGTGTCTGTTTGGGTCCTCTGCCCATTTTTGATGGATCATTTGGGTTTTTTTGTTGTTATTGAGTCGTATGAGTTCTTTGCATGTTTGGATATTAGGCCCTTATTGGCAACATTGTTTGCAAATATATACTCCCATTTGGATGGTTGTCACTTAACCTTGTTGACAGTTTCTTTTGCTATGCAGAAGCTTTTTATTTTGATGTAGTCTCATTCATTTATTTTAGCTTTTACTTCCCTTGCCTTTGAGGTTTAATTCACAAAATCCTCTTTAAGTCCAAGGTCCTTGAGTTTAGTTCCTATGTTTTCATCCATGCCTTTTATTGTTTCAGGTCTTATATTCAAGTCTTTAATCCATTTTGAGTTAATTTTGATGTGTGGTGATAGACAGCAGTCTAGTTTCATTTTTTTGCAGGTGGCTTTCCAATTTTCCAAAAACAATTTATTAAAGAGGCTTCCTTTCTCCACTGTATTTTTGGCTTCTTTGTTGAAAATTATTTGCCCATATAAATATGGGGAATTACTTCTGGACTCTCAATTCTGTTCCACTGGTCTGTGTGACTGTTTTTCTTCCAATACCATGCCGCTTTGATTATCGTCACTTTGTAGTACAATTTGAAGGCAGGCAGAGTGATGCCTCTAGCTGTGTTCTTTTTTTCAGTATGGCTTTGGCAATTCAGGGGCTTTTGTGATTCCATACAAATCTGATGGTTTTTGTTGTTGTTTTTGTTATATTTCTTTTTAAAATGCCAATGAAATTTTGATGGGGATTGCATTAAATCTGTATAATGCTTTAGGTAATAAGGTCATTTTAACTACATTAGTTCTTCCAATCCAAGAAAATGGAATATCTTTCGATTTCTTTTAATTGAAGTTTAAGTCTTACAGTTTTCATTATATAGGTCCTTCACTTGTTTCATTAAATTTATTTCTAGGTATTTTATTCTTTTTGTTGCAATTGCAAAAGGAAATATTTTTTCCACTTCTTTTTCTGACACTTCATTATTAGAGCATAGAAACGCTAAGAATTTTCGAACGTTGATTTTGTATCCAGAAACTTTACTGTATTTGCTTATTGTTTCTAGTAGTGTTCTTGTATTTCTCTTTCATTATTTTTCATTCTTCGGTATCTCTCTTCTTCCTTCTGATTTATTTCTAGATTTCTGTCTTTGATATCACTGATTCTATCCTCCATTTGGTAGACTCTATTTCCCATGATTGCTATTTCATTTTTCAACTCCTGCAATGTGTTCTTTATCTCCAGAAGTTCTGTTCGGTTCTTTTTGAGGGTTTCTATCTCCTTGCTAAAGAACTCATTCTGCTCATCTAGTTGTTTTTCCAATTCCTGAAATTGTTGATATGAATTATTTTGGATCTCATTGAGTTTTTTCAGAAGTACTATCCTGAATTTTCTGTCATTTAAGTCACATATTTCTATGTCTTTAAGCTTATTTTCTGGAGATTTGCCTCTTTCTCTCTGAGCTGCCTTGTCACCTTGGTTGTTCATGGTCTTTAATGGACTATTTCTCCTCCTGGCCATTAATGGAAGTGTATTCTGCTTTTTTTTTCCAAAAAGAAGATTTATTATATAAAAGTATCTCTTTAGCCTGTTGTAAAGAAGGTGTTTTTCTTTTGCTTTTCAGTAGATGGCGTCTAAGCCTCTTGGATCTCTGCTTTATATAAAGCCTTAACAATGTCGTTTTTTTTTCTTATAGATATTTAATCACACTCACTACCCTCAGTCTCTGTCCCTGTCAGTGTTAGTGACAGTTTTGGTAGCATTTGCTCAAATTCCCCTGGGGCTTTGTGGTGTTTAATCTTGGAGGATATGAGGGGAGGGGCCCTCTGGGTTGGCAGATAGGGGCGTGGCTCAGCCTTGCATTTTGCAGCCGTGGCTAGTAATAATCAACTTTTGTTTCTCTGCCATCCCTGCTTCTCTGCATTCTGCTCTGTTGTCTGGGGAATGTCACTGGCCACATGGAGCTCACAGCTCTCCCAGGCAGGGCTGTTCAGGGAACTTGCCGTACCTTCTCCCCTCTCCCTCATCCTGCAGGGAGCTCCGGCTGCAAGAGGCATCTTCTTTTTTCTACCAGTCTACTGCCCAACTCCAGGGGTTCTGACCTGTGGTAGCTCTTATGCCCAGATCTTATGCTCAGAGATGCTTGTGTGCAGTTTGAGTGTTTTTTGTTAAGTTTTAGATGTTCAGCTTGTTGTTTCCAGGGGAGAGATCCAGGGATGTCTCTCACTCTGCCATCTTTTTGACATCACTCCTCCTGGATGCTTTAAAAATATCATTTTATTTAATCCTTAGGATATGACTTTAAAATACCTTTTACACTCACTGCACAAAAGTAGAAACTGAGGCTCAAAAAATTTATACAGCTTTGCCAGGATCACGCAGCTATGTAGTAACAGGATACAAATCCTCATCTTCTGATCCCAAAAGCCTTATACTTTCTACTTCAAGAAAACTTATTTATTCATTCATTCAACAATATCGAACATCTGTTTTACACCAAACACTGTGCCAGCTCCTGGGGATTATAGAAACAAATAGGACACCACCCTGCCCTGCACAGAGTTTTCAGTCTAATTGTAGATATAGGTAAGTAACTGAGCAGTTACAATAATGGTAATAAATGCTACATCAGCTATAAGAGGGAAAAGAGAGCCAACAGAGTGTAGGCTTCGGAGACTCAATGTTTTGGTTTCAATTTCAGCTCTGCCACTTCCTAGCTTTGTTACTTTTGACAAGTTGCTTAACCTATGCCTTAACCAATGCTTCAGTTTCTTTATCTATAAAATAAAAGTTATAATAGAGTGCCTATCCTACTGAACGATTGTGAGGAGTAATGAATTAATACATGTAAAGTGTCTGGCACATAAGAAGTACTTAATAAATGTTAGTTGTTGCTGGAGGTTCATAAGTGGTGTGTGTGTGTGTGCGTGTGTGTGTGTGTGTGTGTGTGTGTGTACAAAACCAGTAAAGTTGTCATTGAAAGCTTCTCAGAGAGGTAAAGATGTCTGAGCTGAGCTATGCAGAAATAGTAGATATAGTGCCCAGCTAGGTTTAGAAGGCAGGGAATGGCATTCCAGGGAAAGGAAAACATATGCAAAGGCCTTTTATTTTCATGTTTATTTCAGGCTCATCAGCCCAATCACAATATATTCAGAAACCTGGCACTGTGAACCCTGTTTTTTCTTTAAGCTACAATGGTTTTCACATATATCATGTGGTTCCAGTGCTGCTCCCAGAATCCAGAAAGTATATAAAATGAAGCTGAAGAAGGAGACAGAAACAGTAAGAGCTCCAAATAGGATGGTGGGCATGGAGGAAAGGCAGTACATGAAGGAACATATCCCGTATACACTGCTCTCTGTCCAAGTGTCTGGCGACTGGAAAGGTGGCTAAGGAGAAGTGGGAGAGAGCCAGAGAAAACCAGAATCTCAAGGGAAGGAAATTGCTGCTGATTTAAAACAGCTGATGCAAGTAAAGATGGAGAGAGGTAGAAGCAGAACAACTATAAAATTATTTTAAAAACTCCACAAATTATGTAAGCACTCCCAATTAAGCTAGCTTTATGCAGTTTCCCAAACCATCCATTTAAAGAGCTCCTTTAAATCACATTTGCCATCTAGTCAGCCAACTGAGAACAAGCTGCTGCTGCATTGTGGTTGTAAGTTTTGTAGAAACATTTCTGGAAGAACCTGGTGAATGGGCCAGATAAAAGACTGCCAGTGGGCCAAGGGTCCCTGCTCTTGGCTTTAGCACACATCAGAGAGTTGAAGGAGAAAATCAGCCTGCAGCCCAGTTTATAACTCTGAAGCAAGGCAAGCCTGATGTTTGGCACTGTAAGCTTACAAAGATAATTTTTAATGTCTCATGTTGCCTCTTGCTTGACAACATCTGCAGGAATTGGCCAACACAATGTGACATTTGGTATCTAGAATCAGGACATAATTCCTTCCTGGAGTCCTTGTTCTCTGTCCCTGGGATGTGGCAATGTTTGATGATGATGATAACTGGTGTTTAGGGCCTGCCTTGCTTTTTATGCATTCATGAATACAGTCTGTATGCAAACTTCATAGCATTCCCTCACCTTCTGAAAGCAGTTAGAGGACCTATGAGCCATGGTGGAGAGGAAGGAAGAAGTATGCAAGCTTACTGAGTACCAAAGACTTGGAAATCCAAAATAGTTTCTTAAAATCCATCTGCTCTCTGGGGAAGAAAAGTATACCTGGAAAGGGCATGTGAGTTCCAAAAGTCACACAGTTAGTGACAGAGCCCTGATTCAGTTTCAACCAGTGTTTTATTCAACTTAAGGGAAGCCTGAATGTTGTTTCTTTAATACAGCTAAGCACAGTTTTGAAAAAAGAAGATACATGATTCATGTTAATTCTCTTGATTTTGCTGCAATATATTATTACTCTGTGGAGAGAGTACAGAGAAAAGAATGTGACTTCTCATGCCAATAGTTTACTGACCTACGGGATTTCTCTGTGGCATAGACATTTTGAAGGCTGCTTAGAGTAAAATTCAAAAAATTTAAAATAATCTCTTTAACTGCAAAACAAATTAATACTTTTTTCATCACCTTCCTAAGCCTTTCGGCATGAGGACACCAGGGCCATTGAACAGCCCTTACACTCCTCAACAAATTGGCCAAATTGATTTGTCTCCCCACCATTTTGCACCAGTTTGTCTTTCCACCTTTTTTTCAATGCTCCCCAGGCCACCTCTCACCCAGTGCCTCCACCTTCCTCTAAACACTCTCCATAATCAGTACCCCATGCTACCATTTTTTCCAAATATTCCTACCTTAATTTTTTTTAAGCACTTTCTCCATGCCAGGTAGTATACTAGGTACTTTGCACATGGTATGTAACTTAGTCTTCAAATTCCCTCTAGGACTCCTGCTCTCACTATCAGCATCCAGACAAAATTTTCCTATCCCATATCCCATGCTGTCAGGGCCTTGCTTGAATTGCCAAAGTAACAGCTAGTTATCTGATAAATTAATCTGTGTTAAGATGTTAAATGGCACCCCTCAAAGCACCCTATATAGGCATCTGTAAATCCATTTATTGGCCTTATTGGAAACCTATGTTTTGCCAAGTACTCTTTACAGTAATAATACCCATGGCTTTTAAAAGTCCTTTCATGCAATTACCAAATATTATCCCTAAGCTGTACTGAGGTTCTAATGAGGACTTTATCCACTATCATATAATACAAAAGCATGTTTTAAGGGGCTCCTTAACTGCTCTAAATTGCAGTCTTAACCTGTTGTTTCTTCTATGGTCCTGGTCTTGCTCTGACAAATCCTGTCTCCCTGACATAGGAAGTCAGAATGCCCAACTCATCTAGTTGACAGGGAGGAGGAGCAGAGGCAGTAAGAAGAAAGCCAGGAAAGTCAAGAGAAGTACTGAAAATACGGTCTCCTGACTGTGTCCCACAGTCTAATCCTGTAGGGATCTGAACCTCAGACCACAACTCTAGCCCAACCACTACTGGCAGCTGCTCCAGCCCATACAAACTCCCACCTCAGGCTAAGAGGCTGGGCTTTATTCTCTATCCCCTCACCTGTCACTATCACAATGTGGGTAAGGGAAACAGACATAACTAAAACCTGTCTTCCAGGCCTTCCCAAGACACTAAAGTAGTGTGGTTGCCTCATCAGGGCATACAGTTTTCTTGCTTTTCTTGGGTTTAGATGGGTATCTCTGCCTAATTCTGAAGTTCAGAATTAATAAGCCCACGTGGCAAACACATCTAAGCCACTTTCTTTAACATTTTCCTCAGAAATAAAGCTCTTTTGATCTAATTTGCTTTACTTCTCTGTCTCTCTCAATCAGTTCAGAACAGGAGGAAGAAAAGAAAGGATGTCATTTATTGGGCACTTCAAATCTCTGCATTATTATTGCTCATTCATGTGAATTAGTGGAAAACCCTATACTGAATCTAAGTCTCCAAACTCCTACTCCAGTGCCAATTAACTAACCTGGCTTCATTATATAGAAAATGTTTTCATGGCTACATTTCATTTACTTCATATTTTATAGAATTTTATTGAGGTATATCACATATATAAAAGTACATAAACCATTAGTATATATAGCTCATTGAAATTTCACAAACTGAACACGTCCATGTAACCAGCACCCAGATCAATAACCACATATCAGAAGCTTTTTTTGTGCTCCTCCAGGCACCACCTTTCTTATTCTCTCCTACTTTTGATAGAAAGATAAAATCATCCATCAGCAAGCAAATTATTTATATGCCCGACTATAACATAGTCTCATGTTGAATTAGGAAATTGAATCAGCCCTCTCAATCATCACTTAAATAAACAATCTCCTTTCCACAGGCTATGCAATTTGAGCATCATGTAAATGCTTCCAGCATCATGTAAATATAGTCTGTGCAATTCGCTGGAATTGTCAATGCAAGATTCAAAGCCATGCAAATCTCTTCCCTTCATTTTCATTGGAAGTTATAGTTCATTCAGTAGCAACTCCAGCAGATAGACTAGGAAATAACCTCAAGCACAAAGGAAAAATGCTTAAGGTTCCCTCGGCTGGAGACGAGATGGGCTGAGGACTGCTGGGATTTGTGGGTCATCCCACCCACCTCCTTGACCTTCCAAAATTTTCAATAATGCATACTACTCCTATCTCTACACTCTACACACTTATACACACAAAAAGACCTAGATTGGGTGAAGACTGCTGAACTGGAACTTTGTGCCATGTGCTTTTGTCATAAAAGATATTTATTATTTAAACTCCATCTACCTCAGATATAGTTAAGATTTACATTTGGGGATCCTAAGTCATCAATTTTATTCTCAGAAAATCCTTCCATTAAGACGTGGTTAGAGAAGTTAGTTGAGGGCACTACTGGTTCACCATCATCCTTAGAATAAAAGCCAAACCTTTCATTATGACCTACAGGGATCTATCTACATGATCTTCTTTCTCTCTCTCTCCCCTTCTCTCCCTCCTTCCTGCACATCCCTCCTCCTTCCCTCTCGCCTTTGCTCACCAGTTACCAGTTACACTGGCTTCCCTCCTATTCTTTGTTGTACATATGTCTGATGTGTTTTTTTGTTTTTGTTTGTTTGTTGTTTGTTTTTTGCTTTTTTATCTTTGCAGGCCAGCTCCTCAGTCATTCTCCACTCAGCTTCATTGTCACTTTCTCAGAGAAACCACCTGTGATCACCTCCCAATCAATTTATCCCTATTTTATTTCCTTCAAAACACTTGTGAATATCAGAAAATTACATCTTGTATTACTTGCATACCTGATTGCCTGTCCTGTTGCCCTCACTAGGACGTAAGACTGGGGATTTCGACTGGTTTATTCACCTCTCTGTCCCAGTATATATAGCATTGCTTGACACATAGTAGATACACAATAAATATTTGTTGACGGAGTGCATGAATGAATTGTTTAAACTATCTGTATGCCCTGAAGTAACCAGATGTAATTCATGGCATCACTCTTAGGAATCTCTGGAAAGTATGGACTTTGAAATGATCTAAATCTAGGTTCAAAGGTTGCTTTTTCTCCTTACTAATAAAGCTGGGTGACCTTGGGCAAGTTTCTCAGCCTATCTGAACCCGTTTCCTCTTCTTTCAAATTGTAATCATCTCTACCTCACATATTTGTTGTGATGATTAAGTGCTATACTCTATATAAAGCCCACAACATAGTGGGCTAGAACATGATAGAGCTCAATGTACAGCCTCACTCCTTCTACTTCTTGCTATTATATTCCTATCCGTATGACTTGATTGTTCTATTTGTCCAGGTGTGTGTAAACATCCCCTTCACACTCTACTTTTCTTACTCCCATGAACTGTCCAAACCAAACAACTATAGCAACAACACAAAATTCTGAGGCCTGCCCAGGCCACATGGAAGAATTACCATTTAAGTTCCCATTTCTTTAGTGACTAGTCTGTTGTCTCCTGCCTATCATCTGTCTCCTTCCATTGCCTCCTATTGTTGTGAAGAAATCAAGCTGAAGTGCTATAAGTATGGAATTTACATCACAATAAATCATTCAAATATCAAGAGTCCTAATCTGCCAATCTGAGAGCAGAGAGATTAGAAGGTTTAAAATCTTTACTTACCATTTTAAGAGTTTGTCCTTTCTTCTTTTTTGCTTATTTTGTTTCTCAAGAAAGATTGGGAGATGTGTCTATTTTCCTGCATGGAAAGTTAAGCAGGTTAATATCAAAGAAATGTCTGCTACAACTCTGCTAAGGAAAACTTTAGTCACTATGGATTAAGCTCTAGAAGGTACTGTGGAAGTCATCTAATTCAATCTCTTCATTTGACAGAAGAATAATTGAGACTCACAGAGAAGCTGTGTGTCACTTGCCCAAGCTCACAGAAAGTTAACAGCAGAACCAAAGCAAAACCCCAAGTCTTCTGACTTTTAGTTTTGGGTTCTTTGCATTAGACCAAACTGTCCCCTTGTCGGAACTCAACATCTCAAAACAAGGATTGGAGCAGCTAATTCAGTCCTTTAAAGGGAGATTGAGTACATTTGTCTTCCTTCTATTTGTCATAGATCCTTAAAAATAGTAAGAAAATGTACTACTCAGGGTCCCAACAAGAAACAGGCACACACACTCAATTGAGTAATTTGAGAAGAGTTCAATAAAGGGACTATTTGCAAAGGTGTGATAAACCACAAGAGATAATGAGGTACTGGGAGGGATGAGACGAGGGTTATCACTTTGGCCTTAAAAGGGCAATAGGAGGGAGTTGCTCTCAGGAGGAGAGAGAGAAGACTCCATGGATAGGGTTTCCTATTGGGAGCGATGACCTTTACTTGAGGGACCTAATCAGGGAGGAAACTGGAGCAATAAATATCCCAATTTTATTTTCCTCTCTCTGATTGCCCACTAGTGTTCTCCATTGGTCTAACCCACAGGAAAGCCAGAGGACAAGGAAGCCCAGTGAAGAAGGCTAAGACATGTCTCTCTTCAAGAATACAGTAGGATAGAAAAAGGTGAGGAAAGATTTGGAGAGACAAAGAGAAGATGTCCAGCACAGTTGACAAAGGAACATACACTTATGGAGCACCTATTGCATTTTAGATATTATTCCTAGAAGTTTTCATATTGCATTTATTCCTCACAACAAATCTTTGCGATACATATTATTTTCCCCATTTTACGGATGACAAAATTGAAACTAAAATGTGTTACATCTCTTGTTCAAAGTGATACAGCTAGTATTTGAACACAGGTTTCTCTGACTCCAAAGTTCTTGCTCTTGACTACCTCACAGTATTGCCTTGATAACAGTAAAAAATACGCAAAAGTCTTCTCCTGTACAAGCAGGTTAAGAAAAGAGGAAAGAACCATGGGATAAATACTATCCAAACGACCTCAGATATGTTAAGAAAGCTACACCTACTTAATTCCTCCTTAGCCACCTTCTCCAAAGTGCCTAGTCTTTATAAACCCCTATTGAGGTGCTGTTGTCAATGGACAGCTATTTTGTTATAATTTAGTATTAACTGACACAATTTTAAGGTGCAACTACTTCCAGAGGAATCTGCATTTTAATAAAGAACTTCTTTCTTGTCATCTCATTCACTTTCATACCTTTCTCAGAATAAATATATAAAAAGGAAGACTTTTGAACTCACAGAAAGCAGACAGTAGAATGGTAGTTGCCAGGCTGGGGGTAATGGGAAGTAAGTGAGAAGATCTTAGGAAAAGGGTACAAAATTTCAGTTATAAGTAAATTCTGAAGATCAAATATACAGTGTGGTGACTATATATATATATATATATATATATATCATGATTAATAATGTTATATTGTGCACTTGAAATTTGCTAAGAGAGTAGATCTTAAGTGTTCTCAGCAAAAATGTAAAAGGTAACTATGTGAGGTGATGGATGTGTTAATTAGCTTGATAGTGGTAATTATTTCACAATGTATACATATATCAAATCATCAGATTGTGCACCTTAAATATATATAATTTGATTTGTCAATTATACCACAATAAAGCTGGGAAAAATAAATAAAATAACATAAAAAATAATGTGAAAAAATTAATTAAAAAGGAAGAATTGGAACTGAGTTTAGAAAGGCAGATGAGCTTTGCCCTAGTCTATAAAGTATTGGAGGATGTATTTATTAGAGGAAGTAAAATTTACAAACTCTGACTCAAAGAAAAGCAACTTAATTTTATATATCTGACTTCATTTCAGCTGAAGCCCCAATTCCCCCAGTATCTTTCAGATTAATATTCAGTCAATTCAAGTTTAAACTTCCTATTAGGGTAGCCTCTATCTTCTCAAAATATCTTCTCTTCTCCTCCCCCAAGATGACATCAGGGTGCATAAGAAAGCTTATATAGCCTCACTGCATTGGATAAGGGACCTCTGTGCTGCACAGTAGTCTCTGGTTCCTTTCTCAATTCTGCTGAGATGTCTCTAATCATGTCTGATCATCATGAGTCATGAATAGGTGTCCACTACACAGTGTCTTGGGGCCACCGGCCTTTGGAGAATCATGCTGGGAACCACTTCTAATGACCACAGCCATTGCCATTATTCTAATGGTAAGGTTGCCACACTCAGCTCCCTCCTTTTCCTGATCCCTCTTCTTATCCACCTAGCCTTTCTTCACTCTTACATTCCCCACCAGGACATGTGAGAACTGAAGATTTCCTTTACAGCCCTCCAGGACCAGGTACACTATCCCAGTCCTCTCTTTGCTTTATCATGCTATGGTGCCATTTCTACTCAACTGTGGCTACTCTGTGTTGATATGTGGTACCATATGGTCCCTTCTAAGGGTTATAAACAGGAAAGATGATATCAACCTCTTTTGTGGCCCAGTGTGTGGGGTCGGCATCTTAAGCTTAAGCACATTCCTTCCCTAATATCTCCAAGCTCCTCAGAGCACCAAAACAGTTTTCCATTTCTTGAGTGGCAGAAACTTCGCTTATGTTAGTATCCCCCATCCTTTCTGCACAATGAGTGATGGTGCAGTACTGTTTTTAGACCACCACACTTTACACTTGGTATGTAAAAGAAATTTTTACCTTCATCAAAGCCTGACTTTTGAAACTGTTATCTCACAATACACTCAAAAAATTACGGTTTGAAACTTTGAGCTGAGCAATGATACATTTGTTCCAGGTCATACCTATCTTTCCCTGAAGCAATAAGTTCAATTGATTCAATAAGTAGCAAGAGTACAAAACAAGAAGGAAACAGATTATCAGGAGCAATTGGCAACAAAATTTAGTTTAACATCTTAAAAATATATAGGGTACCTGTTCAATATTCAATTTAGACCACAAAAAAAATTTTTTTAAACATCTGCCATATTAAAGCCACCTACTGTTCTAGGTGACTCTATATAGGGAATAACAGCAAATGCCCCAGACTAATTTCTAACACTACAAATTTACTATAAAACAAAACTATTTCCAAACTGTGGGCAATCATTTTTGTCTACTTTCAATACAATGACACATCAGCATGGCCAATCCTTTCTTTGTTGGGTCTGTGAATAGAATATTGTGGTTAATTGTTTTTTTTTTTTTTGGTCTGGGTAACTGGGGGTTAACCTGAAACCCGATTATTTTTCAAAATTGACGGCTGGAAACCCTATGAGTTCAATTTCCTGCCTTAGTGAGTACAGTATAGCAAGTTACATTAGTGAACAAAATTTAATATTTGAAGATTGAAGATATTGCTGGGTCTTGGAGACATCTTTTCAACCATCAATGGCATCAGCCCAGACTAGTGATGTAGTTATAAAAGGCTTAAGAGATTGTATCTAACCCCTAGCGAACCCACAGTGCACTAGAAATGCTGTAGGAAAAAAAAAAAAACTAGAACATGGTTATCTTTTGATATATTTCTTTCTGCAAAATTAAATTCAGAAAAATGTTTGGATAATTAAGGGTTTTAGTTAAAGAAAATTGTATTAATCACTTGGATACTTGTTTGAAGCTTACTAGAGTGAGATTTTGAACTACATTAAATAAAATTTTATTTCAAATGATGTGGCAAACTTCTTAGACATCTCAGTAAGCCTTCTTTTTATTGAAAAATCTTTAAGATTGTTCACCAATTAGCCAGCACACCCAGTGGCCTATTTTGACCAGCAACAGAGCTGAAGCACCACCCAGGGCTGCACCAGAGGAGGATACCCCCAAAGGGCAGACTGCGCAAGCACCAGAACCCTGCTAAAGTGAATTGTGCTCCACAGGGTCAGCCCCTCACAGGCCAATCCTCACAACCAATCAGCTAAAATGTCAATCCCACCCATTGTCATACAAACAACAACCAAGGCTCAACTACAACAAGAAGGCACACACAACCCAAATAAGGAACACCCTTGAGTACCCAGCCCAGGCAACCAGGGAAGACTGTGCCACGGGGCCCCACATGATACCTACTACACAAAACCAATCTACTAAGACTGGAAAACTTAGGAGCCCCACCGAATATATGGAAACAAACACAAAGAGGCAGCCAAAATGGAGAGACAAAGAAACATATCCCAATTGAAAAAAAAAGAAACAGAACAAAGCTCCAGGAAAAAAAAAAAACAAAACAAAACTCAACAAAATGGAGACAATCTACCAGATCAGAGTTCAAAACACTGGTTATAAGAATGCTCAGTGAACTTAGGGGAAGAGTAGATTAACTCAGTGAGAATTTTAACAAAGAGATATAAAACATAAAAATAGAGATGAAAAACATAACAGGAAACCAGTCAAAAATTAAGAATACAATATCTGAGATGAAGAGTACATTAGAGGGAATCAACAGATTGGGTGAATGGAGGATCAAATCAGCAATTTAGAGGATGAGATAGTGGAAGACATCCAATCAGAACAGCAAAAAGAAAAAAAAGAATACAAAATAATGAAGACAATTTAAGGGGCCTCTGGGACAACATCAAGCAAAACAACATTTGCATCATAGGTGTACCAGAAGGAGAAGAGAGAGAGCAAGAAATTGAAAATCTATTTTAAGAATAATGACAGAAGACTTCACTAATCTATTTAAGGAAATAGACACACAAGTCCAGGAAGCTCAGAAAGTCTCAAATAAGATGAATTGAAAGAGGCTCACATCAAGACACATTATAATTAAAGTGCCAAAGGTTAAAGACAAAGAGAGAATCTTAAAAGCATCAAGAGAAAAATAATTACTTACAAGGGAGCTCTCATAAGAGTGTCAGCTGATTTCTCAACAGAAACTTTGCAGGCCAGAAGAGCTTGGCACAAAATGTTCAAAGTGATGAAAACTCAGGACCTACAACCAAGATTACTCTACCCAGCAAAGCTATCATTTAAAATTGAAGGACATATAAAGAGCTTCCTAGACAAGAAAAAGCTAAAGGAGATCATCATCACCAAGCCAGTATTATAGGAACTGTTGGAGGGAATTCTTTAAGAAGAAGCAAAAATATGTATCGAAAATATGAATAAACAATGGCAATAACTACTTATCTATCAACAAGCACTTCAAATGAAAAAAATAATTAAATGCTCCAATCAAAAGATAGGGTGGCTGAATGGAAAAGAAAACAAGACCTTTACATATGCTCCCTACAAGAAACTCACTTCAGATTAAAAGACACAGACAAAAAGTAATGGGATGGGAAAAGATATTACACAATGGACCTAGAATGTATTGTACTGAGTGGAGTAAGATAGAGAAAGACAAATGCCATATGATTTCACTTACATGTGGAATCTAAAGAACAAAATAAACAAACAAACAAAAAAACCCCAGAAACTCATAGAAACAGAGAACATTTTGAGAACTACCAGATGGGAGGGGTTTGAGGGGGTAAGTAAGAAAGAGAGAAGGGATTAAGAAGTACAAAATAGTCATGGAGATACAAAGTACAGCATAAGGAATATAGCTAATAATATCGTAATAACTATGTGTGGGGTTAGATGGATACTGGGGTGTATTGAGGTGATCATTCTGTGAGTTATATAGATGTTTAATCACTATGTTGTATGCCTGAAACTAATTTAATATGGTATGCCAACTATAATTTAAAAATAAAAAATATTATAAAAACTATTGTTCACTAATTGTCATTTTGCTTTATTGAGCCTAGAATGCAGTGGGTTTTATATTTCCAAATATGCCTTTAATAAAGTGCTTACAAGATTTACGCAGTAGAAAACCAGTTATTAGGGCAGTGATGTTATTCTTTTTTAAATTTTATTTTATATTAGTTTCAGGTATACAGTACAATGGTTAGAGATTATATAATTTATAAAGTGATCCTCCTGATTATGCCTGATTTTATTGCCCTGCCCCCATATTGTTCAGAATCAGTACAATTCTTGCTCTAATTTGAGATGAGCAGTGATTAGTTAAAAGTATTCTTTAGACAGGTCACTGGGAGTGTTTTGCTCTAAGAGAATAATTACGTTTTCTACTTAATGAAAATCATGTGGCTAAAAAGCATCTCAAGTTATAGCCAGGCAAAAACATGAAAGGAAGAGCCACTTACACGAATACATGAGATTTCATATCACTTTTATTTTAATTGCTAAACAAAGTTTGCAGACTTGAAAAGGGCTTTGACAGCCCTGGAGCAAAACCCTTGCTTATTAACAGTTGTTGCCTTAATCTATTGAAAAATAATATGAGGCCCAAAAGAAAGCAACTCTGGGGTTTTCTTTAGGAATGGGAGTGAGAGATGAGGGATGAAAAGTTCTCTAGTGGTTAAGAGAATTACATTTGTTAAAGGGAGAGCAAAGTACCCTATTTTCTTCCCATTTCCTATTCCAAAGCTGGGAGAAGTTGTCCTTTTATCAATAAAAGAGGCTTGGAGCTTAGAGCAGAAGTATTTTCATCTGTGCTTAACCACCTTTCTCTCCTCCTAAGATTTCTCGGGGAAAATTGCAATGATTGATTTATGTGCAGGGAGGGTGGGCCACTCCAAGATGACAATGAAGGAGGGTATAAGACAGCCAGAACAGTAGCAGAGACATTTCTAGCAGTGGCAGCAGCAGTAAGGGCCTGGTTGTATATGGATGAATGCCAGTTAGCAGAAGCCAAGAGGCCCAGCACAGGGCTTGTCTGCTAATCTCATTCAAACCTACACCTTGCCAGAAAGCCACACCCCAAACTCTCAAAATAATGCTTGCTTAAGGAGTCAATTTTTCCAAGAGTTTTTTTTTATGAAAATATTTTAAATGGAAATATAAGCTTTATATGAGCAAAAATAAAAATATACATAAACCTCTTCTCTACCTTCCACTCACTTTTTCTGCTATGTTTTAGGCAAAAGAAAAATCTCACCAGAAAAGACTACAGAGCCCAGCCTCTGACCTGCTCAGATCCTGCTCCCTCTAATCAGGCCACAGCTGACTGACAGTCAGGAAATAAACTCTTCTTTGAAGGTACAGCCAGAGCAAGTTTACAGCAAATTACTAATATAATCTAATCTTCCAGCAATTTCTACAGTTTTTAATTCTGGAAGATTCATATATGTCTGTTAAACTTTCTCATTCTGTCTTGTGACTGCTCATTAAATTATCCTTCAAAATTCAGTCTTCTCAAATATTGCTACCTTTTTCATTATCAAACTCCATTGAAATATCAGGATCCACAATGTGCCCGAGCCCCACAGTATTCATCCAGGAGACACTGAAAAGTCAAAGAAAAGGCCTAATAGTCAAAGCCTTTTTGGTAGGAGGAGTAGGTAACCACTTATCCAATCAGCAAATCCCCATTGAATTGCTATGAGGTGTGCCAGCTACTGTGTTAAGTATTGTTAGTGGTACAATCACGGATCAAGTTCTGAGATGCCTAAAGTCTGCTTGGCCAAAAATCTACCTTCCCCACAAGTTCGCTGATGCCTGAAATCCCTTTAATAAAAAATGAAGTCTTTAATTCCATAATTGGAGATAAAGCTTAGAGAGAGGCTCTCTGTGAGAGGGAAGGAACTTGATTTAAATCATACTGATTTGGTCTACGGCCATGCTACCCTGAACAAGCCCAATCCTGTCTGATCTCAGAAGCTAAGCAGGGTCAGGCCTGGTTATTACCTGGATGGGAGACCACCTAGGAAGACCAGGTGCTGTAGGCATAAAAAATAAATAAAATAAAAAATGAGGGATTGTAAGTTGACAAGATCCTTGCAATCTGTGAGGTCAACCAAGGGTTGCCTCGACTAAAAAAAAAAAATTAAAAATTAAATAAAATAAATCATACTGATTCATAAATGACTAAATGAATGATATTAGGGGGAATCCTCATAGCAGATTTTAATAGGAAAGAAGAAAGGGAATAAGCACTGCTGGAAGCTGGAAGGGAGAAGAATGGGATGGGGGATGGGGGATGGGAGTAAGGTGTCAGGGGAGAGAACATAACCCAAAGTGAAAATTGGATAGTCAGAAAACCAGAGGCTCCAAAAGCCATCCTTGCTAACTATCCCATCTTACCAAAGGCAATCCAACCTGCAAGTCAATTAAACAACTATGGGGTCTAAAAAGAAAGATGCCAAATACAGTTGGTACCAGCCAGACTCTGCAAGAGTTTCACGCTATTCTTTTGTAATTATATGTTTAAAGGGTCCTGATTGAAATAAAAAAAAAAAACACACTGCTTCAAGTGTTAAAGCATAATAAAATTCAAATCTTAAAATGGCAAAGGGTATTAAGATATAAATTAGCTATTCCTAAAAGATTTTTAGATTCACCTGTACATATGATTCATTTTCCCTGGCCCACTTGAATTACCTTTACATTTGGAATTCTATTTTAGACTTCACTATCAGATCAAGTTTCATATACGTTTTGTTTAAAATTTTATTGTGTGGGGCTCTAAAATTTCCTAACATATAGCTCAGGCTCCATCCCTCCTTATTTTTATTTTAATTTTCAGTGGACTATGCAAGGGCTTGTGCTTTCATAGCATGAAGGTTCTGCTAGAGAAGTGTGTAGTGAAGACGAGTTGCCAAATTCTTGAAGAGTACATCTTTCAAATGGAGACACAAATGAAGGCACAGTCATGAAGCAGGAGACTACATTCTACATTGACAGAACAGGTTCTCTAAAGCTCATCACCCTGCTAAAGAGGAGACCAGACATAGGGCGGTGGCGGCAGCTGCTGCATTCATGATTCTATCTCCCTCTAATTAGGTGTTGGGACTGTAGCACTCAGTCAGTTTCTTAAAATTATTACGTTCTTTTTGTTTCTTCACTGAGACTTTTAGAACTTTAGGGTACTTGGTAAAAAGAGTGCTTGTGTATAGCTGACAACGTGAAAGTTCTTTATGAGCTCTATGGGAAAGAGACACTTCATGTTTAGAAAAGGAAAAATTAGAGGAGAGGTTTCTTCCTCTCTGTCATTTCTCTGACAGACAGTAATGTCTCTCCTGTTGGTAGCTTTCAAGACAAGGAGATTTGTGTGAGTTGCCATGAAATTCATTACCATACATTTATGCTCTAAAAAAATTCATTATCATACATTTATGCTCTAAAAATACAATTGGAGCCACTCTTCATGTGTGCCACATTTACGATAATTATCCCAATAAAATCTTATCCATATAAATGACTAACAAGAACTCCAAGTGTGAAAGATTTTTTTTTCATTATTGGATCATATCTCAGAGCTGAGAACAATCATGGTATAGTAGCTAAGTACAACAGAACACAGCCTTCTCATGGGTGACACAGTTATCTCTTCACTTGAGAATGCCCACTCTTAGCCAAAAGGCTTTCCAAGCAAAATCCACTTGGTAAGTCAGTTCAGAATCTATCCAGCTCACATGAGCTTTCATGGTCCTTTACTATGCTGAAGAAATAGTGGAAATGTGGGAGTTAGAGACTTAAGGGTCTAGGTCTGGCTCTGTTACCAATAAACAGCATGACCTTAATGGATCAGCTTTCTTGTCCATACAAAGGGGCAAACACCACCACTTGAACACAGTAACTTGAGTTTTCTGTTCCACAAAAGTTTAAATATGGTAATGAATATTAAAGCAACTTGAAATGTATAAAATATAATACAAATGAAAGATGGAATTATTCTAACTCTGGAGTAGAAAGATAATCTAGTGGGGAAAAATAATTCCTAACTTTCTGTCTTGGAAGATATGCACAAGACTTTTTGTACCATTAAACTATGGCTGTGGAGGCTTTTGATCAATTACCAATTGAGTTTTTCCTCTGGTGTTCCTTCCCTCCCAGGCTTTTTCTCTGTGAAACTCTATTTATCTTCCCAAGGATATCCTATTTTCTTCTTACATCTAATGTTGCTACTAAGAAGTCAGAGATAAACCTAATTCTTGTTTCTTTGCAAGTGTACTGTTTGTTCTTTCACAATGCTTTTAGAATTTTTTCTCTGATGCTCTTAATGTTCACTATAGAGTATCTAGTATAGTTTTTCCTTCTCTACCCTGTTTGGCATTCTATGACCCTTCAACATGAAGTCTTTCATTATATCTTAATTGCAAAAAATTATCTTCATTTTTTCTTAAAGCAGTTACTTCTCACCATTTTCTCTACCTACTTGGATTCCTTTTATTTGATGTTGGAAATTTTATTTCCATCTTCTATGTACCTGTTTTTCTTTTATATTTTCTATTTCCTTACCCTTCCTCACTGTCTTCTGGGAAAGTTCCTTGATTTTATCTTTAACTCACTAATTTGTTCTTTAGCTACATTAATAACTGTTGTTGATTCCACCAGTCATGTTTTTTTTTATTTCAATTATTTTTATGAGTAGAATTTTTCACTTTCATCTATAACAAAGTAGCTGACATTGTACTTGTCCTTCTCCCATAAATAACTAAATTGTTTTCAGGTAGTAGACAACAGGCAGTTCAGTACTATGATCTTTGAAAGAAGGGAAACAAATGAAGTCATCTCTGTGATTGTCCCAGCCTGCTGCTTAGAAGAAATTTCTGGACCATAGAATGGAACGGAAAGCCCAAGCAGAGCACAGTGATATTGCCAATATGAGATAAGAGTTCAGGGAGGCTGAGGCAGCTATAATTAGTGGAGCAGACTACTGGAGAGGAGGGAGCTATGCAAAGAAAGAACACTAGAAATTTGGCATACGAGATTCCTTAAGTCTTTGTTATATACTGAACTGTGCATACACAGAGTGAAACACCAGAGAGGATGGGCAAAGAAAAGCTGCTGGGGAGCTATAAGCTGAACAATTCCCAGAGCTCATCCAAGGCTAGGAAATATTTGAGTTCCAACCATCCAGAGTAGAGAAGTGTTGTTTAGTCGTCAGGAATTTAAGTATAGACCACAGAATGGTCACACTTTAGTAGTAGTGCTAACTTAGTCCTACAGTAAAGTCTATCCTAGGCCTACCATAAAAATGCTTATGAACAAATCTTGAGAGTCTAAAGCTGATATGTAAGTGACTTAACTGCCTGCCACAACAAAAGTCAACATTCTTTAAAATGAGAAAGCAGAATCCATGCACTCAGCAACAAAATATTCACAATATCCAGCATCCAATAAAAAACTACTAGACAAGTGAAGAAGCATGGAAATATGACTGATAACCAGGAGAAATATCAGACAACAGAAAAAGACACCGAAATGACAGAAAAGATGGAATTAGCAGATAAAATTTTAGAATAGCTATTCAAATATGCTCAAGGGTTTAAAGGAAAAAAAATTGGCATAATGAGGAAACTATAAAAGAGAACCAAATGAAACTAAAAGAGCTGAAAAATATAATATTTGAAATTGAAATTTCATTGGATGGGATCGACAGCAGATTCGACACTGAAGAAAATGAGTAAATTTGAAGACATAGTAAAGGAAACTATCCAAATCAAAGCACAAAGAAGATGGAAAAGTGTGGTAAAGATGACCAGAGCCTCAGTGACATGTGGGTAAATATCAAGTGGTCTAACATATATGTAATTTGAGTCCCAGAATAGAGATTCAGAGAAAATATTGGAAGAAATAATGGCTGAAAGTTTTTTCGATTTGATGATAACATGAATTCACAAATCCAAAAAAACTCCACAAAACCCAAGCAGTATAAACACAAAGAAAACCACATCAGGCACATTATAATCAAGGTGCTAGAAACTAGTAATAGAGAATAAAATCCTAAATGCAGCCAGAGGAAGAAAAATGACATCTTACATATAAGGGAATAAAGAAAGAGGAATACTGACTTCTTGTCAGAAATAATGTAAGCTGCAAAGAGTTCTATAGCCAATGGGAGGAAAACTTTGAAAATAAAGGCTAAATACTTTGTCAGCCAACCCAAAACTGAGAGAATTTGTCACCAGCAAACTAGCATAAAAAGAAACTGCCTAGATCTTGATTTCTAATATAATCTTTCAATAAAAGGAGCCAGAGCTTCTTGAAGAAATGGCTGGAAATATGCAAGATGAGCCTGGAGCATGTTATAGTATCAAAAAGCAAGAAAGTGTTGAAAGAAATGATGGGGCCATGTCACAGGAACATAGCAATCAACTGAAAGAACTCCCAATATCCAAAGTTGGAACAATTTGAAAAATAAAATAAAGTAGTATTGGATTACAATCCAATGTATAAAATAAATATCCAAAAATCTATACTGGTATAAATGTTATTCAATAAACAAATAAATGGAAGATAATATAAAAGAATTCCAAATAATTTATGTAGATAGTCTCCCCTCAAGGATATGAAGTATAACTCCCCACTCCTCAAATGCAGTCTTCACATAATAACTTTCTTCCAAAAAGGACAATATGGAAAAGGGAGAGTAACTTTATAGTGGAGAAACCTGACAAAGTCTATCTCAGCCAGATGATCAAAGTCAACATCATCATAGCATGTAGCCATGATATGACATGACAAAAAGGGTACTTTACCTCTATGGTCTTCCTCCCAAGAACACATAATCCAGTCTGATCATGAGAAAAAAATCATTATACAAACCCAAGTGGGGACTATGTACAAAACACCTGACCAATACTCCTCAAAACTAGCAAGGTCATCAAAAACAAAGAAAGTCTAAGAACCTAAGAAGGCATGATAACTAGGTGTAATGTGGTATATTGAATGGGTTTCTGGGAGTAAAATAAGACATTAGGTAAAGACTATGAAAAAAGCAAAGTATGGACTTTACTTAACAATAATATATCAATATTGGTTCATTAGTTACAACAGATGTACCATATTAATGTAAGATGTTAGCAATAGGGGAAACAGAGTGCAGGGTAAATGGAAACTCTCTGTACTATTTTTGCAATATTTTTGTAAATCTAAATCTGATCTAAAGTAAAAATGAATTTAAAAATGATGAAGGAATTTTTTTCAGGGTGAAGTAAAACGATATGAGATCTCTCTCCATTTAGCAGGTGTCTCATCAATTTTAGGTGCTATTAATTTTATTACTATGATTATCAACGTATGGAAACTGAGGTCTAGACAAAGGAATGAAGGGTTTCAGAAATGGTAAATATGTAGATAAATATATATTTCATGGCTAATATTTAACATTTGATCCTCTTTAAATTATCTTATTTTATTTCATATTACTAATTTATTGCCTTAACTCATTAAATATATTTACCTTGCATATTTTAAATTATTAGTCCATCTGTTCTAGTAATTTTGCATTGGATGTTATTTGTTATATTTTTCTTTAGCAGTCATCCATCCTTCTAAGACTAGGTATGCTTATTCCTGTTTCCTGAGTATATCAGCTACAGCATCTAATAAATGCCTATCAAGGAAGGGCCAAAGACCAGGTCCTAGTCTAGTCCAAGTGAAGAACCCTAGAAACCACAGAACTAGTATTACTCTTTTATTCTGGTACCTCATGACACAAATTCTCCAGTCAGTCACCTTGAGTTGTAATCCATCAGATCAAAGAATTTGGAAGGGAAGAGATGGATGAATGAATGCTAGAGAGCAATTGGCTAGTCTATTCTTATGCTCATCAACTCCTCATCCCAGCAGGACTTTTGCACTGCCCATCTATTCATGAGCCTGCTGACACAGGCAATTTGGACTATTGCAGCTGATGTCTGCAATGAATGAAGCAAGCAGTAATTATACTAAGAGTACACAGGGAAGAGGCAGTAGTAGAGCTCTAAAAGTTTTCTTCTGCCCTATCCTATCACTGATGTCCCTGGCCATCCCCACACAATAAGCTACAAGCATCCACCTTCTACACACACCAGGTCACAGTATCTTCACAGCTTTCAGTATCTGCAGAGGTTTCTCACAGTGCTGTTGTCATGGTTGCTGTTGTTTCTGGAATGTTTTTCCCCTGGCTTCTATAGTTTCTCCAGGGTTGATTTTGGAGAAGAAGACAGCAACTCATTTGTTCGAAATTGTGAGTAAAGCTGTTGTTAGGTGCTTATTCTGTGCATAGAACTTTACTTGCATTATCTCATTTAATCCTCTCAGCAACCCTATGAGATACATATTATGACATTCATTTTGCAGATGAGGAAACTGCAGCACAAAGATATTGAGTGACTTGCACAAGATTATACAGCTGTAAGAAACGGAATCAAAATTCAAACCAAGTCGGTCTTACTACAGAAACTAGGATCTTTGTTTGCCACTGATACCCAGTGATTAACCTATTGTAAATGTTTGAAAATATTTGTTGAATAATGAACAAATGGATGGATGGTTAGAATTATACTGCCAGCTTCCCCAGCAGTCATTCCTCCATGTTTTCCTCTGTTGATTGCCTTATCTCTGAAAGATATTATGAAACCTGTCTGTGTATCCTTTACAGAGAGACACATTCTACTTTACTTTCAGCCTTTACAATTTAAAGAAGGACATCTGTACTTCTAATAAAAAGAAACACTTGTCTTTTGATTTTTCTGAGTAAGCATGTGTGACACATCTTTCTCATTACCAGAGCTATGTCAAAAAACCTGGCTTGTTTGTCCTCTGTACTTCTTGGTAGAAGTAGGTCCTTCAAAAGAAAGAACGTAAACGGCCATCAAACATATAGAAAGGTGCTCAGCCCCACCAATTATGAATGGAATATACATTAAGAAAAAACCAACATACCATTATTCAAACTGGCAAAAGAAATTAAACAATTGAAATACTCAGTATTGGTAATGGTTCTGGGAAACAGGCCCTCTTATATATTGGTGATGGAAGTTTAAATTGATACAGCCTTTTGAAAAGAAAATTTGACAAAATATATCAATATTTAAATATGTAGACATTTTGACCCAGGATTTCCATTTTTAGTAATGTATGCTTCAAAAAGAGTTTGTGTTATACAAGTGTATTTGTTGTAGCACGATTCATATAGAAAAAATCTGGAATAAATGAAATTTTTATTACTAAGGAAATGGTTAAATAGATTGTGACAATGGTATACTACAGAGTCCAGCAATGAGGAAAATCTTTGTGTATTTACATGGAAAGTATCCATGATATATTGATAAATGAAAAAATACAGAAAGTATATAAAATATCATCTAATTTTTATAAACCAAAATAATTTTAATGTCTAAATGTATATATTTATATATGCATATTAAAGTCTGAATTTATATGAATCTGTTATCAATTGTTACCTCTGGAGAGGGGGATTAAGTAAAGAATAGACTGATGGTTGCCAGATGGGGGAGGGGTGGGAGAAATAGAAGGAGCGGTCGAAAGGTACAAATTTCCAGTTAAAAGATAAATTAGTTCTGGGGATGTAATCTATGGTGACTATAGTTAAGAATACTGTATCGTAGGAGAGAAAAATAATGGCATAGATGATAGAGGCTTTGTTCATCTCTCTGGTGACCAAATCAAAGTTGTGATGGAAACAAGGAGAGGCAGCAAGGAAAAATCACCTGGGATCTAGATGAACAAGCCATACAACTAGGGAGAAATCCAAGAAAGCACCCTGCAATGGCAGAAGGTAGGATGAGGTGAGGACGAGAGGCTGCCCAGTCTCCAGCAGCTGGGTGAGATGGAGGCTGTGGCAGCGGCAGACGTCTTTTAAAGGGGCCACGTCCACCAGCGGATTTTCGCAGTGACGGACCTGCTTGTTCTGAGCACCAGTGCCTATTCAGCTGTGCACAAAGGGCACCAGGGACTTACAGTGTGACATTGTCGGAGTGAGGGCTTAGGCGAGACTTACACAGTACAGAAGTGCTGGCAGTATCTACTGTTCCTTGTTGAGCCCTCCCCCCTCCCAGTGCATGGACACAGTGCCACCATAGCCGTGATGTCATCAAACTGGATAACAGAGGTCACTCCACCCAGAGGATACCCTGAAACCCTGCCTCCACCAACTCATGGCTCCACCCAAGCCACATCCAGGTGTATCCTCAGTGAGTCAGGTGCTCCTTGCTGAGACTCACACTGGTGGCAGCTGACCTCGGTTTCTGGCATGGCCTTTTGAGGCAACTATAAGCACAGCATCTGTGGATTGCTTGCTGAATCTTAACGGGTGGCCCCGAAGGAGGGGAGGTTTGGGCTAAATTTGGCCTGCAGCTAAACCCCTCTCAGGACTGTGCCACTGCCACCTACTAAACAAATTCACATTATCTGAGATGAGAAGTATATTAAATGGAATAAATGAAGGAATAAACAAAGTGAATAAAGAAGAGGATCACATGCCCTATCTAGAGGACAGGACAGGCAATCAGGACACTCAATCAGAATGGCAAAAAAAAAAAAAAGATACCAAGACTATAAAAATAATTTAAGGAAGATATGGGACACTACTAAGGCTCTAAATATGTATCTGATTGATGTAACAGAAGAAAATCAAGATGTTGAACAGCTGTTTGAAGAAATAATGATCGAAAATTTTCCTAATTTGGTGAAGGAAATGGACATAAAATTCCAGGAAGCTCAGAGAATTCCAAAAATCAAGGATCCAAAGAGGCCCACACCAAGACACATCATAATTAAAATGCCAAAGGTTAAATACGAAGAAAGAATATTAAAAGCAGCAAGAGAAAAAAAAATAATTACATATAAGGGAACACCCATACGACTGGCAACTGATTTCTCAAAAGAAACTATGCAGGACAGAGGGGCTTGGCAAAAAATATTCAAAAGGATGAAGATCCAGGATATACACCCAAGGATAATTTATCCAGCAAAGCTATCATTTAGAGTTGATGGACAGATAAAGAGCTTCCCAGACAAAAATAAGCTAAAGGAATTTATTACCACCAAGCCAGAATTACAGGAAATGTCGGAGGGACTTCTTTAAGAAGAAAGAGCATGTATCAAAAACAGGAATAAAGAATGGTAACAACTACATTCCTATCAATAAGTACCTTAAATGGAAAAGAATGAAGTGCTCCAACCAAAAGATAGAGTGGCTGAAAGGATAAGAAAACAAGACTGCTCATATGAAAAGGAAGGGAATGAAAAAAGATATTGCTTTAATGAACCTAGTAGGTATTTAAGTCAGACAGAGAAAGATAAACACTATATGATTTCACTTATATGCAAAATTTAAGGAATAAAGAGAACAAACCAATCTAAAATAGACGCACAAATATAGTGGATAATTTGGTGACAGACGGAAGGAAGGGGGTTTAAGGGGCTGAGAAAATGGGGTGACGGATGATCATGGGGATGGTGAGCATGGCATAAGGAATACAATTAGCTTTAATACATTGGCTAGGTGGAGGTCAGGGGAGGGAGGGAGCAATCGGGGGGATCTTTTTACTAACTATATAGATGTCTAACCAATGTACGGTATACTTGAAACTAATTAAAATTTTAAAAATAAAAAAAGAATACTGTATTGTATACTAGAAAGTTGCTAATAGAGTAGATCTTAAAAGTTCTCATCACAAGGGAAAAACATAACTATTTGAGGTAAGCTCATTGTGGTAATCAAAAGAAAAGGTGGATGGCGAAACTACTGTAATATTTGAATTTTTTCCAACATAATAGCTCTTTCATAATTTTTAAACATGTATATCTAGAAGCAAAGAAAGAAAAAAGGAAGGAAGAGAGGTAGTAGGGAAGGTTAACATTCACTTGGAATCCTCACTCCAATCTACTAGAATTGCATTTAAAAAATAGACCTCTAGACTTGAACTTATAGGGAAAGCACTCTAGGACATTGAGCAGGAAGCTTCTTGTCAAGAGCCTAGTCCTTCTTCACAGAAAACCGATGTGTTTTTAGATTGCCGTGCTAGTGATTAGGGCAGCCCATACCCTTGAGGTTGAATAGAAAGTATAATTGCTCTAGCCCTTGAAAGAAAATTTGGTTTAAATGCAAAAGCAAAATTCCTTCATTTATTACGTTCTTGATTTTAATATAAATGTGTATATGTATATCTGCAGAAAACATCTTCCCTCAGCTACACATTAAAATTGACCCCCAGTGGTCAGAGTTTGCTGAACAGATCTTGCTATTACCAGAGGCTAAAGTTAGGCGGATGAGGGGCCTTACAAAGCCATACTGATAATCTGAGTAGATTGGTGTCCCAAACACTGAGAGATGAGAAAAAGCCAAGTTTCAGGTAGAGTTTCAAGTAGGCAGCCCCTCTTTGCCTCCAAACTCCAGGCTGTGTGAATATCTCATTGTTTGGCCTATGTTTCCCATGGAAAAAAAAAAAACTCTGATCTTAACCTAAGACTGGCATCTCTCTTAATAAGACTATAATTGTGTATTCAGTCAGCACCCTGGCTTTTTTCCCTGTAGTACAGCTGAAATGTAGCCAGGTGGTATTGTATAATTAATCAGAAGCGAGCTAATATATTAATGCAACAATTTTCCATCATTTCCATTTTCATTATGAAGACCATTTCCACCAATCCTGACCCTCACAGCTATATTTCTTCATATAACAATAATCATTTTCAGAATATCAGTGACTAGAATTTGACTGCTCCTTGTATGAGCTATTAGCCTGAGAAATACAGTTTATAATTACTAAGGAGGAAACAGACATGGAATTTAGACAGAAGGATTGTTCAGTCAATAGGTGAGTCTATATTTAAAGAGTAAAGGCTTATCCTATTTTAAAATAGACTAGATTACACTCTGAGTCCAACCAGGTAGAACTACACTCAACTAAGAAAAATAAAGAAAGATGGTATGCATTGGATGCCATCAGTCCAAATGTATCTCAACAATTCTAGTGGCATAAAATATTCATAAGATACTTTAAATTTGAGCTTTTCATCAACTCTAATAAATGAAGAACACTTAATCATGTACAATCATTTAGGAGTCTAGAGTCTGCAAATGTCAAGGCGAGGAAGGTAGGGGGCCTTTAAATCCTTATTACTCAATGTTTGGTCCCAGACTAGCAACGTAGGCATTACTTAGAAGGTTATTGGAAGTGCATACTCACAAGCTCTGCCTCAGCCAGCCACATGGAATCAGAATCTGCATGTTAACAAGGTCCCCAGGTGATTTGTATTAAAGTCTGAGAGGCACTGCTCTAGATGCTAGCTGGAAGGTAGACTTGCTTGATTTCAAGCACCAGAATCAAACCTCTAGTAGCTAAGTCCCAGCATCCACCTTCATTCCAGTTCTGATAACCAAACTCTTAGAAGATACAGTGCACCATTGTATTAGCTAAAGATTTAATTGACCAAATTTTATTGAGCTCCTAGTGTGTACCCAGCTAAGTGTTAGGACCTTAGAGAAAAAAGACAAACCTCCCTATTCTCAAGAGCGAATCTTCTGATTTGGAGGAGAAGAGAGGCACATAGGTGTCAATTCATCTTTCTCCTTTTCTCCCCCACTCATTATCCTAATGCATTTCATACTCTAGCTATAAGGGGACCGATCTAGTTTCTTCAAATGTGTCCTGTGCTTTTCTGCCTTTGTTCTCAATGTTCCCTCTGCCTGGAACTTTTCCTGTCCACCCCCATCTTCGACTGTTGAAATCCTACACTCCCATCAAGAGCCAGCTCCTGCCTACCTTAAACTACTCTGTCTACCATTGCTCGAGAGTGCATTCCCATATGTGTACCTTCACCTTATCTAGTAACACTTGGCTTCAGATTACCTACGAAGATCAATGAAGCTTTCTAAAGCAAAAAAATAAACTTCAAGCATAATTTCACATTTTTCCCAGATAAACAAAATAACTCCTTAAATTCTTGTATTTAGTGTTGTCTTTGACCTCCTTTTTTCCTTTCAAATGTTTTCATTTTATTTCCAAAGCACTACTGGAGTAAGGCATTGCCAAAATATCTTCCCTAGTTTGAAATCAAGTTTTGAGACTTCAATGGAAATTTTAAATATTTCACTTAGGAATCAAAGTATCAATTCCAAAACACTGGGCTGCACCAAGAATATCACTCACCCTCTCACAGGGCTTACACAAAGCTATAAACACAACACACACACACACACACACACACACACACACACACACACACACACACACATAAACCAAGAGGCCCTAAACTAGTCATTGAGCAAGTCACCTGAATTGATAGCAAACACTAGGTGTAATTTTCAGTGGATGCTCTAGATGGTAGCACTGTACATATTATTTCTTTTACTTATTGGTTTCCTAATTCATCATTTGATATATCAGCAAAGGCATAAGTGTAGAGGGAAGATAGAAAGTCAAATATTAATTTTATATTAATAGGAATACATAATGACATAAAATTAATAACAATATAAATTTTCCAAAATGCTATTGCTTCTCAAGCCAGTTCCCCATCTCTCTTTTCCCCATTTCTCAGAATTGCAGTCTACACCATTGACTCAACTGCCTCACTTCCCACTCACTTGCCAACACTTTGCAGCCTGATTTTATCCACCTCCTCACCTGGCCCTTCTGAAATAATTATTTCCTTAAAATTTCCATTGGTCTCCTGATCCCTAGACCCAACTACCTTTTCTTAGGGCTCATCCTATTTCATTTCTCTGAAACATTTGCAAGGTGAATACCCCCTTCCTTGTTTTGCACAATTTCCCCAACTTCTTTATTTTTAAAATTTTAAACCTATTAAAGTTGAAAGAATACTACAACAAATAGCAGCATACATTTCACTTAGTTTCATCAATTAACATTTCACTATACTTCCTTCATCATCCCTCCTTCCCTCTCACTCACTATCTTCCCTTTTCTCCCTCTCCCCTTTCACCTACCTTTCTAGACATCAGGGCACTTTAAATACTTCAGCATACTCCTCCTAATTTGTAGATATCATTACACCTGAACCCTAAATACTTGAGCATGTATCTCTTAAGAATAGATTATTCTTCCACAACATTCTTCCTGAAACCCATTGTTTTCTGTGCCTTCCTTTGGTTTTCCTTCTACCTCTGCAAAAGGCAAGGAGGGGGGCACTGAAGAGGCTGGTCCTGCTTCTGCCACAAACTAGCTCTGTGCTTTGAAAAAAAAAACACTTTGCTTTATTATAAAAAAGCAATATATGCTCTATTATAAAAAGTAATATATGCTCATTGTAGAAAATGGAAAATTAAAAGAAAATTAAAATATCTAAACCTACAATCTGGAGATGATTACTCTACATTTTTTTAGTATTTCCCAATGCATTATATATTTTATATAATCAAGCTGGTAGGATACAATATTCTACCTTTTTTTCACTTACCATTGAAAATAAGCACTAAAAATTCTTCATAAAGCATTTGTATTGGCTGCATATTATTCTATTAAATATTGTCTTGAAGAAAAAGGTAACACTTCCATTTTGAAAATGAGCAGAGTTTAATCAGGCAATTCATAAAGGAATACAAATGGCTAAAAGTTCATGAAAAAAGTGTTCAACATAACTAGTAATCAAAAGTAATTTTTAATTTAAAAGAAAATACCATATCATCTACCAAACTAGTAAACTATTTTTTAAAAAAGAATAACCAGAGTTTGAAAATGATGAGAAAACAGATATTCCACAAACACTGCTGATGAGAGTACAAATTAGTGTAAATTTTTGGATAAAATTTAGCATTATATAATTTTAAAACCTTAAAAATATACATACATTTTGTAGGGATCATCTCAAGAAAATAATTGAGCAACTGCACTATAATATATATAAAAAGCAGTATATATATATATATATATATATATATATCAAGCTGCATAGTATATATATATATATATATACTATGTATATATATATATATACACACTATATATAAAAAGCAGTGTGTGTGTGTGTGTGTGTGTGTGTGTGTGTGTGTGTGTGTGTGTGTATATATACACTGCTGCTGGGACTGCAAATTGGTACAGCCACTATGGAAAACATTATAGAGGTTTCTCAAAAAATTAAGACTTGATCTACCATATGATCCAGAAATCCTTCTACTGGGTATTTACCCCAAGGACTTGAAAACCCATGTCCAAAAAGATATTTGCACACCGATGTTCATAGCAGCATTATTCACAGTGGCCAGGACATAGAAGCAACTGAAGTGTCCTACAATAGATTGGATAAAGAAGCGGTGGTACATATATACAATGGAATATTACTCAGTCATAAGAAGAGATGAAATGCTGCCATTTGCAATGACATGGATAGACCTCAAGATAATCATTCTAAGTGAAATGAGCCAGACAGAAAAAGTTGAAAATCACATGATATCACTTATATGTGGGATATAAAGCAACGAATGAACAGGACAAACAGAGACTCATGGACATAGACTATAGACTAGTGATTACCAGAGGGTAGGGGTGGGGGGAGGGGGAGGTAGACAGGGTAAAGGGAATTAAATATGTGGTGACAGAAATAAATCTAACTATGAGAGGTGAACACACAGTGTAAATATATATATGCCTTACGTTAAAGTGTATAGATGAAACTTATTGGATTTAGTTAACCAATGTCATCATAAAATATAAATTGCAAAAATATAAACTTATTGGATTTAGTTAACCAATGTCATCATAAAATATAAATTAATTAATTAATTTTAAAATAGATGTTCATAGCAGGAGATTTATTAGAGAATGTTTCTAATTTATTGCTAAATAAAAATAATGTGGAATTAATTGAGTAAATTATGGTACAACCATACAACAGAATACTAAGCAGCCATTAAATATAATGTTGTATTAACTATTAATAAAATTCTGAGGAAATAAGATTATACAAAAACTTTGATGTTCTATGTTAGACATTTCTATATTCTTTGAGATTTCTTCCAATAAATGCATTTCTTCTGTAATTAGTAGGGAATAAAGATTTTTTTTAACTGTTGTAGAAATATAGCATGGAATATATTAATAATAAAATGATAATTAATTAAAGTCATTTACAGAAAACATGTATTGTGTGATGCTATTTTTAACTGCTTTAATAAAATATAATTTACATATCAGAAAATTCACCCATTTAAGTGTACAATTCCATCGTTTTTGGAATATTTACACAGTTATGCGACCATCATCAGAATCTAATTTTAGAACAATTTCATCATTAGTAATTGATTCCTTTTATGACTGAATAACATTCCATTGTGTGGACATACCAGACTCTTTATATCCATTCATCAGTTGATTAACATTTGGCTCCTTTCCATTTCTTGGCTATTATGAACAATGTTGCTACGAATGGTCATGTGCAAGTTTTTGTGTGGACCTGACTTTTGAGTTTTAAGAGTTTTCATAGAAATGGCATAGATGATAGAAGCTCTGTGTCATCCCTCTGGTGACGAAATCAAAGTTGTGATGGAAACAAGGAGCAAACAGCAAGGAAAAATCACCTGGGATCTAGCTGAACAAGCCCTACAACTAGGGAGAAATCATCGTGCAACAGCAGAGGTAGGACCGGACCAGGACGCGAGGCTGCCTGGTTACCAGAGGCTGAGTGATACAGAGGCTGTGGCAGCGGCAGATGCCTCTTAAAGGGCCCGTGTCCGTGAGCGGATTTTCACGGCGACAGATCTGCTCTCTCTGAGCACCAGTACCAAATTAGCTGCGCACAGGGGTCACCAAGGACTTACAGGGAAACGATGACGGAGTGAGAGCCTTGGCGAGATTCAATATGTACAAAAGTGCCAGCGGTATCCATTGTTCCTTGTTGAGACTTCCCACCTCCCACTGTGTGGATGCAGCTCTGCCATAGCTGAGATGTCATCAAACTGGATAACAGAGGTCACTCTGCCCAGAGGATTCTCTGAATCTCCGCCTCCCCCAACTCTCAGCCCCACCCAAGCCACATCCAGGAATAAACAAAAGAATAAACAATGTGAATAAAGAAGAGGATCAAATGACCTATCTAGAGGATGGGAAAGCCAAGGACACTCAATCAGAATGGCAAGAAAAAAATGCCAAGACTATAAAAATAATTTAAGGAGCATACGGGACACTATTTAAGGTCAAAATATCCATCTCTTTGGTGTACATGAAGGAAGACAAGATGTTGAAGAGCTATTTGAAGAAATAATGATGAAAATTTTCCTAACCCAGTGAAAGAAATAAACATACAACCCCCGGAAGCTCAGAGAACCCCAAAAACCAGGGATCCAAAGAGGCTCACACCAGGACACATCATAATTAAAATGCCAAAGGTTAAATACAAAGAGATAATCTTAAAAGCAGCAAGAGAAAAGCTGATAGTTACTTACGAGGAAACACCCATAATACTGGCAGCAGATTTCTCAAAAGAAACTATGCAGGAAAGAAGGGCTTGGCACAAAATATTCGATGTGATGAAGACCCAGGATCTACAACTACGATTACTTTATCCAGCAAAGCTATCATTTAGAGTTGAAGGACAGATAAAGAGCTTCCCAGATTACATGAAATGTTGGAGAGACTTCTTTAAGAAGAAAAAAAACATGTATCAAAAAGAAGAATAAAGAATAGTAACAACTACATTCCTATCAATAAGTACCTTAAATGGAAAATAATTAAGTGCTCCAAATAAAAGATAGAGTGGCTGAATGGATAAGAAAATAAGACCCCTACATGCTGCCTACAAAAAACTCACTTCAGATTAAAAGACACACACAGACTAAAAGAAGGGGATGGAAAAAGATATTGCTTTGATGGACCTAGAAGGTATTTAAGTCAGACAGAGAAAGATAAACACTATATGATTTCACTTATATGCGACTCTAAGGAGCAAAACAAGCAAACGAATCAAAAACAGACTCACAAATATAGTGGACAATTTGGTGACAGACAGAGGGGAGGAGGGGTTGGGAGCTGAAAGAGGAGGGTGAAGGGTTAAAGAAGTACAAATTAGTAGCTGATGGATGGTCATGCGGATGGGGAGCACAACATAGGGAATGTAGTTAGCATTAATATGTTGGCTAGGTGAAAGGTCAGGGAGGGAGGATTTGGGGGGATTATTTCATGAACTATATAGATGTCTAACCAATGTGTTGTATATTTGAAATTAAAATAAATAAATCTTAAAAAATAAAAAAATAAAAGAATTTTTAAAAAGAGTTTTTGTATATTCTAGATACAAGTTCCTTGTCATATATATATAACTTTGCCAATATTTTCTTCCAGTAGGTGAGTTGTCTTTTTCTTTTATGGCTTGTGTTCTTGGTGTAAACTCTAAGAAAATACTGCCTGTCCCAAGGTCATAAAGATTTACTCCTACATATTTTTGTAAGAGTTTTATACTTTTATCTCTTATATTTAGGTTTATGATCCATTATGAGTTATTTTTGTGTATGGTGTAATGTAGGGGTCCAAGTTTGTTCTTTTATATGTGCATATCCAATTGCGTTAGTATTATTTGTTAAAAAGAATAATCTTTGCCCAGTGAATTGTCACAGCTTCCATGTCAAAAATCTATTGATCACAAGTATTAGGGTACATTTATAATCTCAATTGTATTCCATTGATCTATATCTCTATTCCAGGCTAGTATAACACTGAGTTACTATTTTTAACCATATATACATGTGAATAGAAAATAATCTGAAAATAAGTACATCAAAATATTAAATATAAGATATTCTATTGTACACCTAAATCATATGTATTTAACTACTTTCTTCTTGTTGGGCATTTTAAGCTGCCTTCACATTTTCATTATTGTAAGTAATACTGTGATGAGCATCTCTCTACAAAAACTACTCTATTTCAGATTATTTCCTTAAGTTAGATTTCCATCAGTGGATTCACTGAGTCAAAAGTAAGAATATGTTAAAGATGACATTAGAAAGGAAGGAAGGAAGGAAGGAAGGAAGGAAGGAAGGAAGGAAGGAAGGAAGGAAGGAAGGAAGGAAGGAAGAAAAGGGAGAGAGGTAGAAAATATCCATGTTAAAATTAGTTTACATAAAATTTGTATCGATTTACATTCCTAGAAAAATGTGTTACTTGGAACAAATCTCATATTCTCTGTGCCTAAGGTTTCTCATCTGTTGAAGAAGGTTAATAAAGCTAGCTCTTCTTTGTTTACAAGAATGCCATGAGTATCCAATGAAATCCTTGAGACAACAAAGCTTTAATGAGTTTTAAAGGTTCTATAAATATATAAGGTATTATTATTTCCATTTATTTTGTCCAATTATATTCAACTAACATTTATTGAGCACCTACTTCTCATAGAAAACTATGAGAGACACAAAAAAAATGAAAGAAAAAAATAAAAATTAAAGTAAAAATGAAGAAAAGAATCCACTTTGGAAATAAAAATTTATTAATCAGGTTGTAAGCTTCTTGGTAGCAGAAACTGTATCTGGTAGAGGATATAAGAAAACTATTGTAGTACAAGGGAATGTGATAGCTGCTAAATGCTACAAACAAAATCCTTTTAATTCAAAGGGCATAAGGAGATTAATTTTAGATGAGGCAATGAAAAAAAAAAGCTTCTCGAAAAAAAGACTTCTCAAAACAGGTAATATTTGAGCTAGGAATGGAAATTTGATAAGGGTTATCATGTTGGGTTCTCATGCTTCATTCGGAGACAGTATTTCTGCAAAGAGATGTGTATTATGTCTATTTTATTTCTGATTCTGTTTGTGATTTGTTTTTCTTATTCTTACTTTTTTCCCATGGTTAAGATTTTATTCACCTAATTAGAAAGTTAAAATTACTTCAGATTAGAAGTATGAAGTATATAAAAGATATTGGCAAATTGTTCAAATGACTCACAAAGTCATTGGCAAATGATGACCTGGCAAAATTAGATCAGTTAACAATTGAAAAAGAGAAAATGGAGAAGGATAATGATAACACTGATGTTTCAAAAGAGAATTATTTTAATAATAAAAGCTTAGGAAAGGTCCTTGGAAAAAATGATGCAGCTCCCAGACATTTTTTCAGAAATGGCCCTGTAATAAAAGTTAAAAGTGGAGTGAAAGATATTATAATCAGGCCATCACATAAGTTTGTCATAAATTACACCCCCAAAAGTACCATTTTTTGTTATAAGAATTAGAAAAAAGTTGAATTCAAACCTGAATTGAGTTAAATGTAAAATAAACCTCCTTCATAATTGTTTCATTTTTGAACAAAATCACAATCAAACCTTTTATTTTTCCACTATTTATCATAAAACTCCCTCTTTGTGTAGATGATAGGCGTATATGGCCAAAGTTACAACTATGGCTCATAAATGACTTCAGTCTAGGTAGCGCTGCACTAGCATTAAGGCACCAGGCACAAATTCAGGCACCTTAAGAAGACAACTTCTAGTGGCCAAGAGTGTGTTGAGTAAGACAGCAGAGCCTCACATTAGTGATGAGACAGGTCTTTTCACATCATAATTGTGGAACAGGTCCCAACTATTCAGACACACTTAAAATTCTCCAGGAACAAACAGTTAAAAATATTAAGGGCATTTATTTTTTTTTCATTCTCCACTTTCCTCCTCTACTCTCTGAACATTCTACCCTCTCCAACATTCTACCCTGCCCATTTTTAACTTTCTTACATGAAAGCTTGGTCTTATCCCACTGTCTTATAATAATATAGTTTGGAAGCTCATTTTCTTTACTTTGCCTCATCTTAAGCAATGATATTTTTTAAATTATAATGTTATGTCCTAATTATATTTTACATACACTCTAAAATATATAACAATATCCAAAATTTACTGAATGGCTACTATGAGCCAGATAACCATCCTCAGTGCTTATATGTATGACCTCATATAATCCTCACATCAAGCCTATGAATTAGATACCATTATCCTCATTTTACGGAGGAGAAAACTGAGGCACAGAAGATTAAGCAATGTGCTAAAAATTACCTAGCTAGAAATCTATAAAGACTAATAAATTAATTCACCAAGATTTCAGAATACAAGATCAATATTCAAAAAACCATTTGTATTTCTGTATACTAGTAATGAATGATCCAAAAATGAAATTTTAAAAATTCCATTTACAATATTATCAAAAATAATAAAATACTTAAGAATGAACATAACCAAGGAGGTGAAAGAGTTGTACACCAAAAACTACAAAAATGTTGAGGAAAGAAATTAAAGAAGACACAAATTAATTAAAAGTCATCTGTGTTCATGAGTCGGAAGACAATATTGTTAAAATGCTTAATACTACCCAAAGTGATCTACAGATTCAATGCTATTCTCAAAATCTCAATGACGTTTTTTTTCCAGAAATAAGAAAATGCATCCTAAAATTTATATGGGATCTCAGGAGACTTCAAATAGCCATATATATGTACATATTGAAAAGAACAGTTAGAAGTCTCACATTTCATAATTTTAAAACTTACTACATGCCTAACGGCAATTGAAACAGTATGATACTGTTAAGGACAAACATAGAACCCAGTGGAGTAGAAATAAACCCTCTTATATAAGGGCAAATGATTTTTGACAAAGGC
Organism: Pteropus vampyrus; assembly: GCF_000151845.1. Classification (NCBI taxonomy): domain Eukaryota; kingdom Metazoa; phylum Chordata; class Mammalia; order Chiroptera; family Pteropodidae; genus Pteropus; species Pteropus vampyrus. The sequence goes on along the minus strand of NW_011889324.1, from coordinate 1,099,890 downwards.
GAGGAGAGCAGAGTCTTTTCAATGAACATGAAAACTGGATATCCACATGCAAAGAATTAATTGCACCGTATATAAAAATTAACTCAAAATAGATCAAAGACCTAAATATAAGCACTAAAACTATAAAAGTCTTCAAAGAAAATAGGGGAAAAGATTCATGACATTGGATTTGACAATGATTTCTTGTATATGACACCAAAGTCACAGGCAACAAAAGAAAAAATTAGATGAATTGAATTTTGTCAAACTTTTAAAAATTTGTACATTGAAGGACACTATCAACAGAGCATAAAGGCAACAAAAAGAATGGAAGGAAATATATACAAAGCATATATCTGATAAGGGATTTATATGCTGAATATATAAAGGACCTCTACAACTCAACAATAATAAAAAAAGCTACCTAATTAAAAAGTGGGTAAAGGACTTGAATAGACATTTCTCCAGAGATATATAGACAACTAATAAGCACAAGAAAAGAAACTCAGCATCACTAATCATTAGGTAAATGCAAATCAAAACCATAATAAGATACCACTTCACACATATTAATATGGCTGTTATGTTAAAAAGAAAAAACAGAAAATAAATGTTGGGAGGAATGTGAAGACATTAGAACCCTTGTGCACTGTTGGTAGAAATGTAAAATGGTGCAGCTATTGTGGAAAAAAATATAGCAGTTCCTCAAAAACTTAAATATAGATGCAGACATCATAAACATGGAAGAGTGAGAGATGTCCCTAGAGCTATCCCCTTGAAATAACAATAAGCTGAACATCTAAAACTCAACAAAAACACCCAACTTGCACACAAGCATGTCTGAGCGTGAGATCTACCCATAAGAGCTATCACGGGTTAGGACCTCTGGAGTCGGGCAGTAGACTGGAGGAAAAGAAGAAGCTGCCTCTCACAGCCAGAGCTCACAGCAAGAGGAGAGGGAGGAGAGAAGGTATGGCGGGTTCCCGGAATAGCCCTGCTCAGCAGCAGTGCCCAAGGGTCAGGGCAGAAAGCAGAGAAGATGAGATAGCAGAGAAGTGGGGACAAAAGAAGCAACAGTTGATTATTACAAGTGGCAGGTCCAAAATACGAGGCTGAGCAGCAGCCCCTATATCCCAAACCAGGGGGCCTCTCCCCTCATAACCTCCAAGACTGAACAAAGTGGAGCCCCAGAGGAATCTGAGAAAACACTACTGAGACAAAGGAACACTCACACAATGCTAGTGGGACTGCAAATTGGTACAGCCACTATGGAAAACAGCATGGAGATTCCTCGAAAAACTAAGAATTGATCTACCATATGATTCAGAAATCCCTCTACTGGGTATTTACCCCAAAAGACTTGAAAATTCATATCCAAAAAGATATTTGCACACCAATGTTCATAGCAGCATTATTCACGGTGGCCAGGACATGGAAGCAACCGCAGTGTCCTGAGATATGTGATTGGATAAAGAATCTGTGATACACACACACACACACACACACACACACACACACACACACACACAAACTGGAATATTACTCAGCCATAAGGAAAGATGCAATACTGCCATTTGTAACAACGTGGATGGACCTTGAGATAATCATGCTGAGTGAAATAAGCCAGACAGAAAACGTGGACAACCACATGCTATCACTTATGTGTGAGATATAAACCTAAAAGCAAAAAATGAATAGGACAAACAAACAGGGACACATGGTCATGGACAATAAACTAGTGGTTTCCAGAGGGGAGGGAAGAGGGGGGAAGGGGAAGTTGATGGGGTGGAGGGGGGAGGTTGACGGGGTAAAGGGGGTCAAATATATGGTGATAGAAAGAAATCTAACTATGGGAGGTGAACACACAGTGTAAAAATATGTATGCCTTACTGTTAAAGTGTACAGCTGAGAAGTATTGGATTTTGCTAACCAATGTCACCAAATAAATGAAAAAATTAATTAATTAATTAATTAAAAGTAAAAAGAAAACACTACCGAAAATGTCGGTCGACAGAGACTGAGACTGAGGATAGCGAGCGTGATTGAATATTAAAAGAAAACAAAAGGCATTATTAAGACTTTATTAAAGCAGGGATCCAAGAGCCTTATATGCCACCTACTGGAAAACAAAAGAAAACGACATCTTAGCAACAGACTAAAGAGAGACCTTCATTCAATAAATCATTCTGGGAAAAAAAAAAGCAGAATACACTTCCATTAATGCCCAGGTGGAGAACTAGTCCATTAAACACCATGAACAACCAAGGTGACAAGTCATCTCAGAAAGACAGAGAAAAATCTTCAGAAAATAAGCTTAAAGACATGGAAATATGCGACTTAAATGACAGAGAATTCAAGATGGTACTTCTAAAAAGCTCAATGAGATTCAAAATAATTCATACCAACAATTCCAGGAATTGGTAAAAAAAACTAGATCAGCAGAATGAGTTTTTTAGCAAGGAGATTGAAACCCTCACAAGGAACCAAATAGAACTTCTGGAGATAAAGAGCACACTGAAAGAGATGAAAAATAAAATAGCAAGTTTGGAAAATAGAGTCGACCAGATGGAGGATAGGATTAGTGATATCGAAGAGAGAAATCTAGAAATAAATCAGAAGGAAGAAGAGAGAAACCGAAGAATGAAAAATAATGAAAAAAAGAAATATAAGAACTAGCTGATACCATCAAGAGAGGAAACATAAGAATAATGGGCATTCTCAAAGGAAAAGAAAAGGAGCAGGAATTAGAAAGCATTTTCGGACAAATAATTGACAAGAATTTCCCAAATCTAAGGAATGAGCTGAAGCTTGGAATTCAAGAAGACACCAGAACATCCAATTATCTCAACCCAGAAAGGCCTTCACCAAGACACATTGTATTAAAATTGTCAAAAATCAATGACAAAGACAGAATTTTCAGGGCAGACAGGGAAAATAAGATGGTAACCTATAAAGGAAAACCCACTAGATTATCATCAGACTTCTCAGCACAACCCTTACAAGTCGGAAAAGATTGGGATTACATATTTAACCTTTAAATGAAAGGAACTACCAGCCAATAATAATGTATCCTGCAAAGCTCTCCTTTAGATATGAAGGAGAAATAAAGACCTTCCTAGACATATAAAAATTGAGGGAATTCTTCACTATAAGGCCTATACTGCAGGAAATACTGAAGGGGGTCAGGTCACCTAAAACAAAATGACAAAAAACATACATAATTAGGAATAACGTGACTAGGAGGCAGATAGGAGCAGAGAAGTACAACCCTTACTAAGAACAAAACATTATAAGTTTAAACAATAAAAAGATTTTTTTATACCAATATAGTTATGAACGTTCAGCATACATAGGAACAAACTGAGAAAATAATAACAGAAAAGGGGAGGATTCAAATATCCAAATTCACAAAGAGGAATGGAGATAAGGCACACAGAGAAGAAAATGGAATACAATACACACACACATACATACATATATACATACATACATACACACACACACAAACATATATACATATATACCCTCTACATAATCGTAATGGTAACCACACACCAAAAATTCAGAACTGAGATATATAACATAAAACAAAAGGACCAGAGGGAAAACCCACAAAACACAAACAAAATTTAAAAAATAGATACACTAGGACAAGGAAGCAATGGAAACACCGAGCTACCAGAAAACAAAAGATAAAATAATCAACCTAACTGTAAATAGACTGACACCAATAGAAAGGCACAGAGTTGCAGATGGGGTCAAAAAAGAAAAAAACCCAACCATATGCTGCCTCCAGAAGAGACACATCTCAGTTCCAAAGACAAATATAGACTCAAAGTGAAAGGGTGGAAAATGGTATTTCAAGCAAATGCCATTCAGAGAAAAGTGGGAGTAGTGGTACTAATATCAGACAAAATAGATATATAAAAAAAAGAAGTAAAGAAAGGTACTGAGGGACACTTCATAACGATAAAGGGTATCATACACCAAGAAGACATAACACTTGTTAATATCTATGCTCCCAATCAGGGAACCCCGAAATATTTAAAGCAATTACTAACAGAACTAAAGGAAGAAACAGACCAAAACACTATTTTAGTAGGGGATCTAATTACCCCATTGTTGGATATGAACAGGCCATCCAAACAGAAAATCAATAAGGAAATAACATCCTTAAATGACACATTAGACCAACTGGACATAATTAACATTTACAGAGCCTTTCAACCCAAAACTGCTGCTTATACATTCTTCCCTAGTTCACATGGAACATTCTCAAGGATTGAACACATACTCAGACACAGAGATAGCCTCAACAAATATAAGAAGGTTGAAATCATATCAACCATATTCTCTAATCACAATGTTTTAAAGCTGGAGATCAACTGTAAAAAAGAAAGCAGGTAGAATTGCAAATACATGGAGATTAAACAACATGCTACTAAAGAATAAATGGATCATAGAAGAACTAGAAAGAGAGATAAAGAGATACATATAAATGAATGAAAATAATAGTACAATATATCAAGACTTTTGGGACATGGAAAAGAGGTAATAAGAGGAAAGTTCATATCATTACATGCCTATCTCCTAAAACAAGAATGAGCCCAAATGAACAACCTAATACTTAATCATAAAAAATTAGAAAAGGAAGAATGAATGAAGCCTAAAATCAGCAGAGGGAAAGAAATAATCAAAATTAGTGCAGAATTAAATGAAACTGAGAACAAAAACACAGTATAAAAAATAAATGCAGCAAAGAACTAGTTCTTTGACAAGATTAATAAAATTGAATAACCCCTGGCTAGAATCTCTAAAAAATAAAGAGAGAGAAAGGACACAAATATACAAAATATGGGATAAAAGAGGAGAAATTACAACTGATACCATAGAAATCCAAAGGAGAAATGGACCAGTACTTAGAAAAATATAACCTTCCTAGACTGAATCAAGAAGAACTGGAAGCTCTAAATAGACTGATCAGCAGTATGGAAATTGAATCAATGATCAAAAACCTACCAAAAAGTGAAAGTCCAGGATCAGATGGCTTCACCAGTTGAATGCTACCAAACATTCAAAGAAGATTTAATACCTATTCTCCTCAAACTCTTCCAAAAAATCGAAGAGAAGGCAATACTTCTTAACTCATTTTATAAGGCCAGTATTACCCTAATACCAAAATCCAGTAAAGATAACACGGAAAAAGAAAACTACAGACCAACATCTGTCATGAACATAAGTAAGATCCCAGAGAACATAATACAGCAACATATTAAAAAGATCATATACCCCTTCATCCCAGGGGCACAGAGATGGTTCGTCATACGCAAATCAATTCATGTGATACACCACATCAACACATTAAAAAATAAGAATCATGTGATCATATCAACAGATGCAGAAAAAGCCTTTGACAAGATACAGCATTCTTTTGTGAACAAAACCCATAACAAAATTGGTATAGAAGGAAAATACCTGAACATAATAAAGGCCATATTCAACAAACCATCAGCTAACATTATACTTAACGGTCAAAAAGAAAACAAACTTTCCTCTAAGATCAGGAATAAGACAAGGCTGTCCACTATCACCACTATTATTCAATATGATATTGGAAGTCCTAGCGAGTGCAGGCAGAGAAAAGAAAGAAAGAAAAGGCATCCAAATAGGAAATGAAGAATTCAAACTGTCACTATTTGTAGATGACATGATTCTCTATATAGAAAATGCTAAAGACTCCATTAAAACACCACTAGAAATAGTAAACAAACACAAATATTTCAAGATATAAAATTAATGTTCAAAAATCCATAGTGTTCCTACACTCTAATAATGGATTTACAGAAAAAGAAATGAAAAATATAATCCCTTTTGCAATTTCAACAAAAAGAATAAAATACCTAAGAATAAACCTAACGAAACATGTGAAGTACACATACAGTGAAATCCATAAGACACTATTAAAATAAATTGAAGAAGACACAAAGAAATGGAAAAATATCCCATGTTTTTGGATTGGAAGAATCAACATAGTTAAAATTACCTTATTACATAAAGCATTATACAGATTTAATGCAATCTCCATCAAAATCCTATCAACATTTTTTTAAAGAAATAGAACAAAAATCATCAGATTTGTGTGAAAGCACCAAAAGCCCCAAATAGCCAAAGCAATCCTAAGAAAAAGGAAGAAGGCTGGAGGCATCACTCTGTCTGACTTTAAATTAAACTACAAAGTTACAATAATCAAAATGGCATGGTGTTGGCAGAAAAACAGACACACAGACCAGTGGAACAGAACTGAAACTCCAGAAGTAAACCCCCATATTTATATGAGCAAATATTTTTCTACAAAAAAAAAAGAAAAACAAAAAAAAACCACAAAAACATACAATGGAGAAAAGAAAACCTCTTCAATAAATGGTGCTGGGAAAACTGAAAAGCCACCTGCAAAAGAATAAAACTAGACTGTTGTCTATCACCGCGCAAAAAAAATTAACTCAAAATGGATTAAGGACCTGAATATAAGACCTGAAACAATAATTTGCATATGGGAAAACATAGGAACTAAACTCTAATACCTTGGACTTAAAGAGGATTTTATGAATTTGACCTCAAAGGCAAGGGAAGTCAAAGCAAAAATAAATAAATGGGACTACATCAAACTAAATAGCTTCTGCACAGCAAAAGAAACCATCAACAAGATAAAGAGCTATCCAAATGGAAGAGGATATTTGCAAGAAACGCCTCCAATAAGGGTCTAATATCCAAAATATAAAAAAGAACTCATGCAACTCAATAACAACAACAACAACAACAACAACAACAACAACAAACAATCCAATTAAAAAGTGGGCAGAAAACCTGAACAGACACTTCTCCCAGGAAAATGTACAAATGGTCAACAAACATATGAAAAGATGCTCAACAATACTAACTATTAGGGAAATGCAAATCAAAACCACAATGAGATACCATGTCACGCCTGTTACAATAGCTGTTTTTAACAGGACGAGTAATAACAAATGTTGGAGAGGATGCGGAGAAAAAGGAACCCTCATACACTGCTGGTGGGACTGCAAATTGGTACAGCCACTATGGAAAACAGTATGGAGCTTCTTCAAAAAACTAAGAATTGATCTATCATACAATCCAGCAATCTCTCTACTGGGTATTTACCTCAAAGATTTGAAAACTCATATTCAAAAAGATATTTTCACAATGGCCAAGACATGGAAGCAACCGCAGTGTCCTGCAATATGTGATTGGATAAAGAGTCTGTGGTATATATATATATACAATGGAATATTACTCAGCCATGAGGAGAGATGCAACACTGCCATTTGCGACAACATGGATGGACCTTGAGATAATCATGCTAAGCGAAATAAGCCAGACAGAAAAAGTGGAAAACCACATGATATGTGGGATATAGACCTAAAGGCAACAAATGAACAAGACAGACAAACAGAGACTCATAGACATGGACAATAGACTAGTGGTTACCAAAGGGTTGGGGGTGAACAGGGAAGGGGTTGATGGGGTAAAGGGGATCCAATATGTGATGACAGAAAGAAATCTAACTATGGGAGATGAACACACAATGCAATATATATATGCCTTACTGTTAAATTGTACACCTGAAACTTACTGGATTTCGTTATCCATTGTCACCATGATAATAAATAAATAAATAAATAAATAAATAAATAAATAAATAAATAAATGTATGTATGTTTATGCATAGAATGAAAGTCTAGAAGAAACTACAGAAAAATGGATTGTGGGATTATGATGCTTTTCCCTCTCTCCCACACCCCAATTTTTTCATTGAGCATATATGTATAATAAAAACAATCCATCTGTGTAACAGTTAAAAAAATAAAATATAGAATAACATGATCCAGCAATTCCACTACTGGGAATAAACCCAAAAGAATTGAAAGCAGGGACTTGAACAGAGATTTATATACCGATTTTCATAGCGCCACTATTTACACTAGTCAAAAGGTGAAAACAACCCAGTTGTCCATCGACAGATGAATAAACAAAATGTGCTCTATACATAGAATGCAATATTGTTCAGTCTTAAAAAGGAAGGAAACTGGCAACATGCTATAATATGGTTGAAACTTGAAGACATTATATTAAATGAAATAAGCCAGACACCAAAAAGCAAATATTGTGTGATTCCACTTAACGTGAGTTTCCTAGAGTAGTCAAATTCATAGACAGAAAGTGCAATGGTGGTTGCCAGGTTTTGGTGGAAGAGGAATGGGGAGTTATTATTTAATGGGTACACAGTTTCAGTTTAGGAAAATGAAAAAGTTCTAGAGATGGATGGTGGTGATGGTTGCACAACAATGTGAATATACTTAAAATACCACTGAATTGTACATCTAAAATGGTGAAAATAATAAATTTTATGTTGTGTATATTTTCCACAATAAGGAGGAAGAGGAGGAAGAGAACTGATTCACTCTGAAGAACCCTTACAGAATGAGAGCTTGCAGATTTCAAACACTTCAGAAAACTAGGGTGAGGCATGGGGATTATACAGTGTAATTTGTTGGAAGTCTATATAAAGTGGTTGCATCACCACCTGAGATTCCAGGCAATTAAGGTGCACCATGTGGAGAAATTGAACCAATGCAGACCTAGTGGAAGGCAGGGGTGGATGTGGACCTGAAAACAGCTAGATGAAGTAAAATTTTAAAAACTAAAGGCAGGACCCCTCAACTCCTGTCCCCCCTCCCCTGCTCCCAGAAGGCCAGCTATGAAACATATGGCTCCTAAGAAGATGAATTTTTCTCTTGAGAAATGAGAAGACCTACAGGATATATCCTCTAGATTCTGGCATTTCAGGATCACTCAAAAATACCAGCATACTAGAAAACCAAACAGGCAAACAATAAAAGGAAATAGAAGGAAACAGAGACAATACAGGTAAAAGATTATTCATCTTTATTGCTTTTTTTCAATTAATAATATATTTACATGGTTCAAAGGTTAAACCAATATAAACATGGATACTTTGAAAGGTCTCACTCCCACCCTTACTTCCATCTACCTCTTTCCCACCCCTAGTCTCCCACAGAAACTGATTTTATTAGTTCTTTGTGTGTCATTTTAAATATTTCTTTAGGTAAATATAAGCAAATATAAATATATATATTTTATCCGCCCATTTATACCACAAAAGGTAGTATACTACATAATGGTTTTTACCTTAAATTTTTTTTTCACTAAAAATGTATCCTGGAGAGCTCTTCATATCAATACATGATGATCTTAGTTTTTGTCATAGTTTCATTTTTGCCTTTTTTTGTATTTGGAATTTGTTTGTTTAGTTGCTTTTTTTTTTTTGCCTGAAAGTATTCACTTTGTATACATGTCATCCTACATATGTAATTTTTATATGTGTATCTATAGGACAGCTACAAGATTCCCAAAAGTGGGATTATTATGTCAAAGAGAAAATAGGTCTGTTATTGTGGTATATATTCCCAGATTCCCCTCCACAGGAATTGTGCCCTTTTCCCACAAAGCCTCACTAACAGATTGTATTGTCAAACATTTGGATTGTTGCCAAACTGGTGGGTAAAAATTAGTATTTCAGAAAAGTTTTATTTTGAATTTCTCTGATTCTGAATGAAGTCGGGCATCTTTTTACATATAGTTTAAGAAATCTTTTTATTTCTTTGAAATGTCTGTTCTTGTCCTATGCCATTCTTTTCATAAAGTTGGTCTTTTCCTTCTCTATTTCTATGAGAGAATAATTATTTTTCTGTGATATAAATTACAAATATTTTCTCAGTTTGTCTTTTTTCTTACTTTGCTTATGATGTCTTTTGCTATAAAGAAGTTTTTTATTTATTTAATGTAACCAAATTTGTCACTCTTTTTTCTTAATGACTTCTGTATTTTAAATCATAGATTAAAAGGGGCCCTCTCTCATCCTAGGATTATAAAGGAATTCATCCATGTTTTCTTCTAGTACTTTTGTGGTTTCATCTCTCTTTAAATTTAAATAATTGATCCAATTGGAGTTTTTAGCTTGGTATACAGCATGAGATATGAATCTAACTTTATTTTTTTTTAAAAAAAACATATATTAAAAATTCCATCTTTACCACATTGATTTGAGATGCACTATACTAAATTCCCATATTTCTGGAGATTTCTGTTCCATCAGTCTGTCTATTCATTCGCCAATACCACATTTAACTTTAGAGACTTTATAATAGGTTACAATACTTGATTTTTCTTTTTCAAGAATCTCCAGCTATTTTTGACTGCTTGTTTTCCATATGACTTTTAGAATTTCTTCAAAACAATTGACACTTTATTGATATTGCATTAAATTTATAAATTAACTTAGAATTAATATATTTACAATGTAAATCTTTCCTATCTACAAATAAAGTATGTCCTTCTATTTGTTCGGTTGTACTTTTTCTTTCAGTAGTGTTTTCCTCATATGTTTTACACATTTTTTCTTAGTGTTTTATCTTTTCTGTTGCTGTTACAAAAAGGGTCTTCTATTCTATTGTATCTTCTAATGGATTGCTTGTACACAGTAAAGGTACTGCCTTATTTCTATAAATTAACACTATATTCTACTGAATCCTCATTCCAAGAGGGGGAGAGAGAGAGAGAGAGAGAGAGAGAGAGTTAGTTTTCCAAGTGATTTTCTTCCATTAAAAAATTCTTTTTTAAAAGCTAAATTTAATATGCTCAGAGAATTAAGAAATTATTCCACCCATAGAACAAGGGCAGGATTCCATGGGAAAAGAATAAAGAACAAGAAGATACATTTTAAATTTAAAAAGACCAAATAAGAAATTTAATCCAAATATAGGAAGATAAAATAGAGAAAATCTCCCTTTAAAAAAGCAAAACATCCAAGAGTTACACAAGATAAAATAACCAATTTGAATAGCCATATAATTATTAAAGAAATTGAATCAGTAATTAATAACTTCCCCAACTAGAGAGCACTAGGCCCAGAGGAGTTCACTAGAAAATTCTACCAAACATTAAAGAGTGAAATTTTATCAATTATCTACAATCTCTCCCAGAAGCTAGAAGAGAAGGAATACCTCTTAACTCATTCTATGAGGTCAGCAACAGCCTAATATAAATATCAGAAAAAGACATTACAAGAAAACTATAGCTCAGTATCTCTCATGAACATAGATGCAAAATCCTCAACAAAATATTATCAGATCAAATCCAACAGTGAATAAAACAATTTTTACACAGTGACCAAATGGAATTTATCCCAGGTATGTAAGACTGGTTCAACATTCAAAGATCAATTAATGTAATTCATCACATTAACTGGCTAAAAATTTCATATCAATAGATGCAGAGAAAGCATTTGACAAAATCCAACAGCCATTCTGATAAAAACTCTCAGCAAACTAGAAATAGAGGTTAACAATAAAGAACATAAATAAAAACCTACAGCTAACATCATATTTAATGGTGAGAAACTATAAGATCAGGAACAAGGCAAGGATGTCCACTCTCTCCACTCCTTTTCAATATTGTACTGGAATTTCTTGTTAGTGAAATGACAAAAAAAAAAAAAAGAATATAAAAGGTATACTGATTGGGAAGGAAGAAATAAAACTGTCATTGTTTGCAGATGACATGACTGTAGAAAATCAAAAACACTGACAAAAAAGCCTCCTGGAATTAACAGCAAGAATGCAGGATATAAGGTTAATATACAAAGCCAATCACTTTCCTATATACCATCAATTACAAAAAAATACCATTTACATTAACATCCAAAAATTGAAATACTTAGTTATAAATGTAAGAAAATATGTACAAGATCTATATAAGGAAAAGTTCAAAACTCTGATGGAAGAAATTAATGCAGAACTAAATAAATGGAAAGATATTTTATGTTTATGGATAGGAAGGCTCAATATTATTAAGATATCAGTTCTTCTCAACTTGATCTATAGATTCAATACAACCCAAATCGAAATCCCAGGACATTATTTCATGGATACTGACAAACTGATTCTAAAGTTTATATGGAGAGGCAAAAGTCCCAGAATAACCAACACAACAATGGAGAAGAACAAAGCTGGAGGACTGACATTATCCAACTTCAAGACTTACTATAAAGACTTAGTAATCAAGGCAATGTGGTATTGATGAGAAAATAGACAAATTAATGGAACCCAATACAGAGCCCCATAAGTAGACCCACATAAATATAGTCAATTGATTTTGACAAAGGAGCAAAGGCAATATAATGCAGCAAAGATAATCTCTTTAACAAATGGTGCTAGAATAACTGGACATCTACAAGCAAAAAAAAAAATGAATCTAGGCACAAACCTTAAACCCTTCCAAAAATTAACTCAAAATGGATCATAGACATAAATGTGAAATGCAAAACTATAAAACTCCTAGAAGACACTATAAGGCGAAATCTAGATGACTTTGGGTATGATGATGCCTTTTTAGATACAATCTCAAAGGCACAATTTATAAAAGAAAAAATTGATAAGCTTGACTTCATTAAAATGAAAAACTCTGCTCCATGAAAGACTCTGTCAAGAAAATGGGAAGAAAAATCACAGACTGGGAGAAAATATTTGCAAAAGACATCTGATATAAGACTGTTATCCAAAATACTCAAAGAACTCTTAAAATTCAACAATAAGATAATAAGCAACCCAATTAGAAAATGGACCAAAGACCTTAACAGACATCTTACCAAATAAGACATACAGATGACAAATGAGCATATCAAAAATTGCTCCACATCATATGTCATTAGGAAAATGAAAATTAAAACAAGAATGAGACAGCACTGCATACTTATTAGAATAGCCAAAATCCAGTACAGTGACAACACCAAATGCTAGTAAGAATGCGGAGCAACAAGAATTCTCACTCATTGCTAGTGGGAATGCAAAATGATTACAGCCACTTTGAAAGACAGTTTGGCAGTGTCTTACAAAACTAAACATACTCTCACTATACAACTAGGCAATCACACTCCTTAGTATTTACCCGAAAGCATTGAAAACTTATGTCCACACAAAAATTTACACATGAATGTTTATAGTAGCTTTATTCATAATTTCCAAAAACTTGGAAGAAACTAAGATGTCCTTCAGTAGGTAAATGTATAAATAAACTGTGGTCCACCCAGACAATGGAATATTATCCAACACTAAATAGAAATGAGCCATCGAGCCATGCAAAGATATGGAGAAATCTTAAATGCATAGTATTAAGTGAAAGAATCCAATTTTAAAATGCTACTTATTATGTGATTCCAACTATAAGATATTCTGGAAAAGATAAAGCTATGAAGACAGTAAAAGGTCAGTGGTTGCCAGGGTTTAGTGTGGAGAGAGAGATGAATAGGTGCAGCAGGGAGGATTTTTAGGACAGTGAAACTAGTCTATATGATATGAGAATGGTAGATTTATATCACTATACGTACATTTGTTTAAACCCATAGTATGAACAACATCAAGCATAAGCCCTAAGATAAACTATGAACTTTGGGTGATTATGATATGTCCATATAAGTTCTTCAGTTGTAACGAATGCGCCACTCTGTTGCAGAATTTTGAGAATGGGTGAGGTCGTGCATATGTGGTGGCAGGGGAATATGGATAATCTCTGTGCTTTTCTCTCATTTGCTGTGAACCTAAAACTGATCTAAAAAGCAAAATCAAAAGGTAAAAACATAAAAAATGAAAAGATAATAAAATTTGAGGGTCAATCCAGGGGTCTAATATCCACTTAATTGGAGATCGGAAAGAGAGAAGATGTAGGGGATGAAATGACTAAATAAATAGCGCAAGAATTTTTTCCAGAATTAAGGGATATGAGTTCCTAGAGTACTTGGTAAGTACTTGGAAAGCCCACCAAGTGCTCGGCAAAATGCCCAAAAAGAGATGACCACTCTGAAGTGATTTTCTTATTTTCAGTGGGAGCTGGTCTATAGTAAGCACATGAGAAAGATATTGTTCTTTTTAAGTAGCTTTAATTTAAGGCTTGGAAATTTATCACAGCCACTTCAGTGGAGCTTTCATTAAAATCAGTTGGCTGAGCCAAGGTGCTAATGAGGTCCTAGTCATGGGCCCTACCCCTGGGTGGTCCATTCAATTTATTCTGTTCCCTGGACAGCCTCTTAGCATTGAACATGAGGGAGACAGGATTAGAAAGTATAGATGGGTTAATACAAAACCATCCCCAGTATGAGATAAAACACTCTAAGTACCTATTCTAATGGAAATTGTATATCTTCATATAGAAAATGCTGCCTCCTCATTTTGCATAACCAAAATTTACAAATTATTGTACATGGCTGGATCTGTATCTTGAGGTATTCTCTGAAGATGGAAATAGGTGGGTTCTCCATTTTTGTTTGTTTGTTTGTTTGTTTGGCGGTTTTTTTGTGTGCCCGTGGTTTCCTGGTTTTCTTTATTGATGTAAAAATTCAAGCAAGAACCCAAAAGTAATTTTTCAGGCTAGTATTTCCAGGCACACTTTTTATATGCCAGTCAGATTTATTGTAATAGGAATAGAATGAATTAAGTCACTTGCTTCTGGACGATGTTTGTGATTGATTTTCCAGAGCATCTTGGAAACTGCCATTTATCTCCTATTGTTCTCAGTAAAAAGAAAAAAAAATTCAAAATCTCTTTGGTCAGGCACATGCTATTTTCCACCTATCCTCCTTGGCACCTACTACTGCACAGCACCACATGTTCTTTTCACCCAAATTGCTTGACTTTACTATGTCTCTCTGAGTTTTTTTCCCTACAGTCATTGTTCTTTTGTCAAATTCTCTTCAAATGATTTTTTTTGTTTCCTGTCTGCCCCTTTCTTGCTCACTTTCTAATGACTCTTGGTGATATCCAAAAGGCTCATTTAGAAAGAGAAAAAAATCACTAAGAAGGAAAACATCTTTTACTCCAGATTTTTCTCCCATTTTAAACTATAATATTCTATTCATCTTAGAGGGGTTTTTTTTAAGTTTTCAAAATTGAATATTAATCAAGCCACATTATGAGGCGGTGAGGAGTCCAGTCACCTTAATATGCCTCAGTCTTACCCCTTCTAAAAGGCAGTCACTAAGTTGCCCAGAACTAATACTCCTTGAATATAAGTAAATTCTTTTTTTAAAGCCACTAGTTTTTTCATTGGTCTCTGCCAAGGAATTCTGAGTAGAGTCCTCCCTGTAAAATGAAGAGACTGAGGGACATAGCTTCATCATGATTTGAGGAGGGTCACATGGCTGGTCTGTGGTATTCAGAAATAGCCTGGTAAACCCAGTACACCAGACAGTCTTCCTACTCAATTGTAAATCATTTAAACTCAGATTTAAGTATAATACCTTGCTTTGGTCTCAGTGCCACAGGAGTCATTTTATTGTTTCTGGCAGAGAAGGGGGAAAAATTGAAAACTAATATAGTGGTTGAAGTCGAATCTCTTTAACAGACTAAGCTTAAAAAGAAGCTTACTTTTTTCCTTCGATTCTTCTTTTTGCACCTCAGACTTGGTCCTACTTGGAGAATATGTGAAAAATTATTAATTTGTTTTCTCTGGAGCTAATTATCTCTGCTATAGTGGTCAGAGCCCTGAAAAAGAAATCAAGGATGGTCCTAGCTTGGTCACTAACTAGTTGTGTATCTTTGGACAAGTTGTTTAATGATTCTGGCCTTCAGTTTTCCTACCTATAAAAATAAGGGTTGGAGCAGAAAATCTTGAAGGTCATTTTAGTCTCAACTTTCCTTGATGTTGTGATAAATAAAAGAAAACACACTCTGTGAAAGAGCACATGAAGTAAATAGGAAAGTAAGAAAAGAGACTAATTGGTTGGTCAGGACAGTAGACAGTGCACAAGGAAAAATAGAAAGAGGCATGAAGCTGAAAAGTATGAGTTGCGATTAGGAACCTAGGAATGAATTTAGATATCATTTGATATAGGGCAGTAATTTTATAAAGAACCTGAAGACTTGGATTAGATGTACAATTTCCACCCCTAAGTTGTCCTTTTTGTAGGTTGATATTGTTACTGATCAAAAGAAACAGAATAGGCTGAAAGCAAGGAGTCTTTACCTTAAGGGATGAAAAATATGGAAAGATGGAATCTGACTGATGAAATCCCTCAGTAATATACAGAGGACTGGCACCACTGTTTCAGCCAAACACCAATGACATCATTGGTAGCATAACAGAGTGTTTGACACTTCAAAAACATTCCATGAGGCTGCACACCTATGTACACAAAGGTAGTCACATAAATTCATGTTGCTATAGTTAGCATCTCTCTTGAGTAGCTTTTCTCTCTGTTACATTGGAGTAAATGAGTCAGCTTAATTAAATTTTAGAAGGTGACTCAGAACCAAGCTTCTCCAATTTAGGAATGCGTAAAAATTATTTGAGGGAAGTTGCTAAAATTTAGATTCCAGGGTACCACTCCTGGAATTGTAATCCAGTAGATCTGTAATTACACTCACCAATCTGTATTTTCAAAAGTATTGCTAGTGATTCTAATGTAAGTCAGAGCATGCATGGAGAAAGTCTAGGGTAGAGAGACTAGATCAAACCCTTTCTACCTGGAACCTGCTCACATTAGAACAAACCCTTTCAAGCAAAGAGTTCCCTACAGTGAGTTTTCCACCACATTAAAAAGGCAGAATACACAGAAAATTCAGGTATAATCCAAATCCAAAGATAGTATTTACTTACTGATTATCCCCTTTGTCTTTAGCATCCTCACCATCAACTTTACTGACTTTGTTCCTTGAGCATTTAAACATGCTCTAATCCACCCCAGACATTATTTTACTAAACTTTCCAGCAGTATTTGAAACATTTCCTATCCCCCATACTAATGACCACTCCCACTTTTTTAAAACTTTCTTCCCTGACTTCCATAACACCATGCTCTCATGATTTAACTCTTACTTTTCTGGCAGTGGCCACTCAGTTTCCTTCCTGATCTCTTCCTTCTATCCCCATTACTTATGGAATATTAAGCTGTTCCAGGCCCTCTTTTCATTCTAAGCACTCTTCTTGAGCGAGGTCATTTTTTCAAAGGACTTCAATTATCCGAATTTCCAGATCAGATCTGAGCTAAATAGCCAATAATATATTTGATTTCACCATTTGAATGATGCCCAAGAACCCCTAACTTAGCATCTCCAAAATTTGCAAACCCAATAGGTATACTGAAAAAACTAACCAGGAAAATTAAGTAAAGAAAAGAAATTAAAAGGCATTAGAATTGGAAAGGAAAACTTAAAACTATATTCACAGATGACGTGATTTTATAGTGGAGAAACCCTAAAGACTCCACTAAAAAACTATTGGAGCTAATTAACAAGTTCAGCAAGGTTTCAGGATACAATATCAATATACAAAAACCACTTGTATTTCTATATACAAACAACGAACAATACAAAAATAAAATTAAGAAAATAATTCTTTTTACAATAGTATCAAAAAGAATAAAATCTTAGGAATAGAATTAACCAAAGAAGTGTAAGACTTGTACACTGGAAACTAGAAAATATAATCGAAAGACCTTAATTGAAGACCTAAATAAATGAAAATACATCTTCATATATTCATGGATTAGAAGACTTAGTATTGTTAATAAGGCAATACACTCCACATTGATCTACAGGTTCAAACAAATCTTCATCAAAGTTTCAATTGCCTCTTTTGCAGAAATTGAAAAGCTAATTCTAAAATTTATATGGAAATGCAAGGGACACATAATAGCTAAAATGATTGTGAAAAACAAGAGCAAAGTTGGAGGACTCACACTTTCTGATTAAAAATAATAATAATACTATAAAGCTACAGTAATCAAAAATAATGTAACAATGGCATAAAAGATAGGCATATAGACCAATGGAATAAAATTGAAAATCCAGAAATAAACCCAAATCTCTTTGGTTAATTAACTTTTGACAAGAGTGCCAAGCCCATTCAATGAAACAGAACAGTCTTTTCAACAAATGGTGCTGTGAAAACTGAATATCCACAAAAAAAAGAAGGAATTTGGATCCCTACTTCATACCATACACCAAACTACTGAAAATAGATCAAAGACCTAAATGTAATAGCTAAAACTATAAAACCCTTAGAAGAAAACTTAGGGATAAACTTTCATGACCTTAGATTTGGCAACAGAGTCTTAGATATGACACCAAAAACACAAGCAACAAAAGAAAAAATAATAGTCATCAAAATTAAAACTTCTGTGCATCGAAGGCCATATCAAGAAATAACAAAAACACACATAAAATGGGAGAAAATATTTGTGAACCATATGCCTAACAAAGGATTTATATCCAGAACATATATGAAAATCTCTTAGAGCTCATTAATAAAATGACAAATATCCCAATTTCAAAATATGTGGAAGATTTGAATAGACACTAAAAAGGATATAAAAATAGCTAATGAGTACATGAAAAATGTTCAACATCTTTAGTAATTAGAGAAATGCAAATCAAAATCACAATAAAATACCACTTCACACCCACTAGAATGGCTACAATTATGATTTTAAAAAAAGGACAACAATTCCTGGCAAGGCTGTGGAGAAACAGGAACTCTCAGACATTGCTGGTGAGAATGTAAATGGTGCAGCCACTATGGAAAATAGTTCAGTGATTCATCAAAAACTTCAACATAGAGTTATCAAATGACCCAGGAATTTTCCTCTTAGGTATATGGTCAAGAGAATTTAAACACATATATTGAAACAAAAACTTCTACATGAATGTTTACAGCAACAATATTCATAATAACTAAAAAGTAAAAACAAACCAAATGTTCATCTGCTAAAAAAATGTATTATATTCATGTCATGGAATGTTAAGCAATAAAGAAAAATGAAATGCTTATACATGCTAAAACATGGATGAACCTTGAGCACATTATAATAAATGAAGGAAGTTAAACACAAAAGGTCATTTAACATATAATCTCATTTATATAAAATATCCAGAAGAGGCAAATTCATAGAGACAAAAAGGAGATTAGTGATTGTCAGTGGCAGGGAAAAAGTGGAAATGAGAAGTGACTGGTAATAGATACAGGGTTTCTTTTGGGGGAGATGAAGATATTCCAGAATTAGATAATGATGATGGTTGCACAACTCTTGAATATTACTAAAAACCACTGAATCATAGAATTTTAAATGGTATATATTTATGGTATGATAATATCTCAATTAAAAGGTCAAATAAAAAATAGAATTGGGAGACACTGGAGAAACATGGCAGAGTGAGAGACATCCCCAGATCTCTCCCTTTAATACAACAATAAGCTGAACATCTAAAACTCAACAAAAAATACCCATACTGCACACCAGCATGTTTGAGCATGGGATCTGTGCAAAAGAACTACCACAGATCAGAACTCTGGGAGCTGGACAGTAGGCTGGGAGAAACAAAGAAGTTGCCTCTCACAGCTGGAGAACTGCCCTGCCTGGAAGAGCTGTGAGCTCCACACGGCCGGCGGCAGTGCTCAGACATCAGGGCAGAAAGCAGAGAAGTGGGGATGGCAGAGAAGCGGGGACAGTAGAGAAACAAAGTTGATTTTTACCAGCTGCAGTCCCGATCGCCCAACCCAGAGGACCCCTCCCCATACATCCTCTGAGACTGAACCCACAGAGTCCCAGGGGAACCTGAGCAAATGCTACCAAAACTGTCGCTAACACTGACAGAGACTGAGACTGAGGATTGTGACTGTGATTGAATATCTATAAGGAAAAAAAAGACAATATTAAGACATTATATAAAGCAGGGATTTAAGAGGCTTAGACATCACTTACTGGAAACCAAAAGAAAAACGCCTTCTTTGCAACAGTCTAAAGAGAGACCTTTATACAAAATTCTTTCTGGAAAAAAAAAATGCTGAATATACTTCCATTAATGGCCAGGTGGAGAAATAGTCCATTAAATACCATAAACAACCAAAGTGACAAGGCAGCGCAGAAAGAAAGAGAAAAGCTCCAGAAAATAGACTTACAGGCATAGAAATATGCAACTAAATAGAGAATTCGGGAAGGTACTTCTGAAAAAACTCAATGAGATCGGGAATCATTCATATCAACAATTTCAGGAATAGAAAAAACAACTAGATGAACAGAATGAGTTCATTAGCAAGGAGATCGAAAACCTCAAAAAAAAAATAAATATAACTTCTGGAGATAAAGAACACACTGCAAGAGTTGAAAAATGAAATAACAAGTTTGGAAAATAGAGTCAACCAGATAGAGGATAAGATCAGTGACATTGAAGACAGAAATCTAGAAATAAATAAGAAAGAGAGAAACCGAAGAATGAAAAATAATGAAAGAGAAATACAAAAACTAGCTGATACCATCAGGAGAGAAAACATAAGAATAATGGACATTCTCAAGGGGGAATAAAAGGAACAGGAATTAGCATTTTCAAACAAATACTTGATGAGAATTTCCCAAATCTAAGGAATGAGCTGGAGCTTGACATTCAAGAAGTCAGCAGAACACCCAATTATCTCAACCCAAAAAGGCCTTCACCAAGACACATTGTATTAAAATTATCAAAAATCAATGACAAAGACAGAATTCTCAGGGCAGCCAGGGAAAAGAAGATGGTAACCTATAAAGGAAAATCCATTAGATTTTCATCGGACTTCTAGCACAAACATAACAAGCCAGAAAGAAGTCAAATATTCAAACTATTAAATGAAAGGAACTACCAGCCTAGATTAATATATCCAGCTAAGCTCTCCTTTAGATATGAAGGAGAAATAAAGACCTTTCCAGACATACAAATATTGAGGGAATTCTCCACTATGAGGCCTGCATTAGAAAAAATACTGAAAGGGGGGAGCTCACCTAAAACAAAAAGACAAAAAAAAAATCCATATTTAGGAATAAGGTGAATAGCAGGCAGATGGAAGCAGAGGAGTGCAGCCCTTACTAAGAACAGGGCATTATAAGCTTAAGCAATAAGAAGATATTTGCTATAGCAAAATAGTAATGAGGGTTCAGCATATATAGGAACAAATTGAGATAACAACGACTGAAAAGGGGAGGATTCAAAGATCCAAATTCGCAAAGGGGAATGGAGATAAGGCACGCGAAGAAGAAAATGGATGACTGTACATTTATATAACTATCCTTTACATATTCAAAATGGTAACCACACACGAGAGATTCAGATGTGAAGAATATAACATAAAACAAGAAGGACCAGAGGGAAAAACCCATGAAAACCAACTAAAATTAAGAAAATAGAAACAAAAGGACAAGGAAGCAATGGAAACACTGAGCTACCAGAAAGCAAAAGATAAAATGGCTATAAGAAGACCTTATATTTCATTAATCATCCAAAATGTAAACAGACTGAACTCACAAATAAAAAGGCACGAAGTTGCAAATTGGATCAAAAAACAAAACCGAACCATATGCTGTCTCAGGAGACACATTTCTGTTGCAAAGACAAATAGACTGAAAGTGAAATAGTGGAAAATGATATTTCAAGCAAATGGCATCCATAGAAAAGCAGGAGTAGCAGTACTAATATTGGATGAAATAGACTTCAAAATAAAAAAGGTAAAGAACGATACTGAGACACTTCATAATACTAAAGGGAATCATGCACCAAGAACACATAACACTTCTTAATATCTATACTTCCAGTCAGGGAGCCCCAAAATATATAACACAATTACTAACAAAACTAAAGAGAGAAACAGACCAAAACACTATCATAGTAGGAGGCCTAAATACCCCACTATCAGATATGGACAGATCATCCAAACACAAAAGTCAATAAGGAAATAACATCCTTAAATGACACATTAGCCCAACTGGACATAATTGACATTTACATAGCCTTTCATCTCAAAACAGTTGCTTATGCATTATTCTCTAGTGCACATGGAACATTCTCAAGGATTGATCACATACAGGAACACAGAGATATCCACAAAAAATATAAGAGGGTTGAAATCATACCAACCATATTCTCTGAACATAATGCTTTAAAACTAAAGATCAAATGCAAAAAGAAAGCAGCAAAAACCACAAATACATGGAGATTAAACAACATGCTATTGAAGAATAACTGGGTCAGAGAAGAATCAAAAGAGAGAACAAGAGATAAATAGAGACAAATGATAATGATAGTACAACATATCAAAACTTTTGGGGTACGGCAAAAACGGTAATAAGAGGAAAGAAAGTCCATATCATTACAGGCCTATTTCCAAAAACAGGAATGGTCCAAATAAACAACCTAATGCTTCATCTTAAAAAATTAGAAAATGAAGAACAACTGAAGCCTAAAGTCAGCAGAAGGAAAGAAATTATCAAAATTAGAGCAGAAAAAAATAAAATTGAAAACAACAACAAAAAAAATAGAAAAAAAAACACAACAAAGAGCTGGGTTTTTGTTTTTGTCTTTGTTTTTTTTGTTTGTTTGTTTGTTTTTCTGTTTTTTTTAGAAGGTTAATAAAATTGACGAATCCTGGCTAGACTGACTAAAGAAAAATGAGAAAGGACACAAATAAACAAAATCAGGGATGAAAGAGGGGAAATTGTGACAGACACCACAGAAATACAAAGGATCATACAAGAATACTATGAAAAAGTATATAACACCAAATTAATAACCTAGGAGAAATGGACCAGTACTTAGAAAAATACAACCTTCCTAGACTGAATCAAGAAGAACTGGAAAATCTAAATAGATCAATCAGCAGTATGGAAATTGCATCAATGATCAAAAACCTACCAAAAAGTGAAAGTCCAGGATCAGATGGCTTCACCAGTTGAAAGCTACCAAACATTCAAAGAAGATTTAATACCTATTCTCCTCAAACTCTTCCAAAAAATCAAAGAAGAGGCAGTACCCTCCAACTCATTTTATAAGGTCACTATTACCCTGATACCAAAACTTGGTAAAAATAACATAAAAAAAGAAAACTACAGACTGATATCTCTCATAAACACAGGCGCAAATATCCTAAATAAAATAATAGTGAACCAAATACAGCAACATATTAAAAACATTATACACCACGATCCAGTGGGCTTTATCCCAGGGGCACAGGGATGGTTCAAAATATGCAAATTGATTCATGTGATACACCACATCGACAAATTAAAAACTAAGAATTATATGATCATATCAATAGATGCGGAAAAAGCCTTCAACAAGATACAGCATCCATTTGTAATCAAAACATTTAACAAAATCTGTATAGAAGGAAAGTACCTTAACATAATAAAGGCCTTCTATGACAAACTCTCAGGCAACATTATACTTAATGGTGAAAAACTAAAAACCTTCCCTCTAAGATCAGGAA
>NW_011889324.1:1074755-1075280 GCF_000151845.1 Pteropus vampyrus | reverse complement strand
GTACCTTAACATAATAAAGGCCTTCTATGACAAACTCTCAGGCAACATTATACTTAATGGTGAAAAACTAAAAACCTTCCCTCTAAGATCAGGAACAAGGCAAGGCTGTCCACTAGCACCACTGTCATTCAATATAACATTGGAGGTCCTAGCGAGTATAATCAGGCAAGAGAAAGATGTAAAAGGCATCCAAATAGGAAAGGGAGAAGTTAAACTGTCACTATTTGTGGATGACATGATTCTCTATATAGAAAAACCTAAAGACTCCACAAGAACACTACTAGAAACAATAAGCAAATACAGTAAATTTTCTGGATACAAAATCAATGTTTAAAAATACATAGCGATCTTATACTCGAATAACGAAGTGTCAGAGAAAAAAGTGGAAAAAATAATTCCTCTTGCAATTGTAACAAAAAGAATAAAATACCTAGGAATAAATTTAATGAAACATGTGAAGGACCTATATAATGAAAACTATTAGAACCTATTAAAAGAAATCGAAGAAGATACAAAGAAATGGAA
>NW_011889324.1:1067075-1069165 GCF_000151845.1 Pteropus vampyrus | reverse complement strand
AAAACATTGTGTTTTCACCACCCAAAGTTAGATTACCTTCTGTCACCAAATATTTGATCCCTTTTATCCCTGCCTCCTATCTTCCCTTCCCCACTTCCCTGTAGTAACCACTAATCCACTAAGTCTCTGATGGTTTTTCATGTTTGTTGCTTTCAGTTTTATATCTCACATGTGAATAAAATCATATGATTTTCAACTTTTTCTGACTTATTTCACTTAGCATGATTACATCAAGTTCCATCCATGTTGTTGGAAATGGCAGCATTTCATCTCTTCTTATGATCGAGTAATATTCCATTTTATATATATACCACTACTTCTTTATCCAATCATCTATCATAGAACACTTCAGTTACTTCTATGCCCTGGCCACTGTGAATAATGCTACTATGAACATCAGGGTGCATATGTCTTTGCAGATAAATGTTTTCATGGTTTTTGGGTAAATACTCAGAAGAGGGATTGCCGGATCATATGGCAATTCAATTCTTAATTTTTTGAGGAATCTCCATACTGTTTTCTATAGTGGCTGTACCAATTTGCAGTCCCATCAGCAGTGTATGAGGATTCCTTTTTGCTCACAACCTCTCCAACCCTTGTTATTACTTGTCCTGTTGATAAGCCATTCTAACAGGTGTGAGGTTGTATCACATTGTGGTTTTGATTTGCATTTCCCTAATAGCTAGTGACATTGAGCAACTTTTCATATGTCTGTTGGCCATTTGCATGTCTTCTTGGGAGAATTGTCTGCTCAGATCTTCGGTCAATTTTTTAATTCGATTTTTTTTTAATTGTTGAGTTGTATGAGTTATCTATATATTTTGGATACTAGGCCTTTATCGGAGGTGTTGTCTGCAAATATCTTCTCCCATTCAGATGATTGCCTCTTTACCTTGTTGATGGTTTCTTTTGCTGAGCAGAAGCTTTTTAGTTTGATGTAGTCCTATTCATTTATTTTTGCTTTTATGTCCCTTGTCATTGAGGTCAACTTCATAAAACTCTCTTTAAGTCCAAGGTTCTTGAGTTTAGTTACTATGTTTTCTCCTATGCATTGTATAGTTTCAGGTCTTAAATTCAGGTCCTTAATTTTGGTGTGTGGTGATAGACAACAGTCTAGTTTCATTCTTTTGCAGGTGGCCTTCCAATTTTACCAGCACCATTTACTGAGGAGACTTTCCTTTCTCCACTGTATGTTTTTGGATTTTTTTGTCGAAAATTATTTGCCCATATAAATATGGGTTTACTTCTGGACTATAGATTCTGTTCTACTGGTCTGCGTGTCTGTTTTTCTGCCAGTACCATGCCTTTTTGATTACTGTCGCTTTGTAGTATAATTTGAAGTCAGGCAGAGTGATGCTTCCAGCCTCTTTCTTTTTTTCTCAGGATGGCTGTGGCCATTCGGGGTCTTTAGTGCTTCCATACAAATCTGATGATTTTTCGTTCTATTTCTTTAAAAAAATGCCAATAGGATTTTGATGAGGATTGCATTAAATCTGTATAATGCTTTAGGTAGTATGGTCATTTTAACTGTGTTGATTCTTCCAATCCAAGAACAAGGAATATCTTTCCATTTCTTTGTATCTTCTTCGATTTCTTTTAATAGGTTCTAATAGTTTTCATTATATAGGTCCTTCACATGTTTCATTAAATTTATTCCTAGCTATTTTATTATTTTTGTTGCAATTGCAAAAGGAATTACTTTTTTCCACTTCTTTTTCTGACACTTCATTTTTAGAGTATAGGAACGCTATGGATTTTTGAACATTGATTTTGTATCCAGAAACTTTACTGTATTTGCTTATCGTTTCTAGTAGTGTTTCGTGGACTCTTTAGGGTTTTCTATGTAGAGAATCATGTCATCCGAAAATAGTGACAGCGTGACTTCTCCATTTCCTATTTGGATGCCTTTTATATCTTTCTCTTGTCCAATTGCACTCGCTAGTATCACCAATGTTATACTGAATAACAGTGGCGATAGTGGACAGCCTTGCCTTTTTCCTGATCTTAGAGGGAAGGTTTTTAGTTTTTCACCATTAAGTATAATGTTGCCTGAGAGTTTGTCATAGAAGGCCTTTATTATGTTAAGGTAC